>NC_086445.1:803584185-803766685 GCF_028390025.1 Pseudophryne corroboree
TCTAGGAGTGGCACTGCAGTGTCACGCAGGATGTCCCTTCCAAAAAACCCTCCCCAAACAGCACATGACGCAAAGAAAAAAAGAGGCGCAATGAGGTAGCTGTGTGAGTAAGATTAGCGACCCTAGTGGCCGACACAAACACCGGGCCCATCTAGGAGTGGCACTGCAGTGTCACGCAGGATGTCCCTTCCAAAAAACCCTCCCCAATCAGCACATGATGCAAAGAAAAAGAAAAGAAAAAAGAGGTGCAAGATGGAATTATCCTTGGGCCCTCCCACCCACCCTTATGTTGTATAAACAAAACAGGACATGCACACTTTAACCAACCCATCATTTCAGTGACAGGGTCTGCCACACGACTGTGACTGATATGACGGGTTGGTTTGGACCCCCCCCAAAAAAGAAGCAATTAATCTCTCCTTGCACAAACTGGCTCTACAGAGGCAAGATGTCCACCTCATCTTCACCCTCCGATATATCACCGTGTACATCCCCCTCCTCACAGATTATCAATTCGTCCCCACTGGAATCCACCATCTCAGCTCCCTGTGTACTTTGTGGAGGCAATTGCTGCTGGTCAATGTCTCCGCGGAGGAATTGATTATAATTCATTTTAATGAACATCATCTTCTCCACATTTTCTGGATGTAACCTCGTACGCCGATTGCTGACAAGGTGAGCGGCGGCACTAAACACTCTTTCGGAGTACACACTTGTGGGAGGGCAACTTAGGTAGAATAAAGCCAGTTTGTGCAAGGGCCTCCAAATTGCCTCTTTTTCCTGCCAGTATAAGTACGGACTGTGTGACGTGCCTACTTGGATGCGGTCACTCATATAATCCTCCACCATTCTATCAATGTTGAGAGAATCATATGCAGTGACAGTAGACGACATGTCCGTAATCGTTGTCAGGTCCTTCAGTCCGGACCAGATGTCAGCATCAGCAGTCGCTCCAGACTGCCCTGCATCACCGCCAGCGGGTGGGCTCGGAATTCTGAGCCTTTTCCTCGCACCCCCAGTTGCGGGAGAATGTGAAGGAGGAGATGTTGACAGGTCGCGTTCCGCTTGACTTGACAATTTTGTCACCAGCAGGTCTTTCAACCCCAGCAGACCTGTGTCTGCCGGAAAGAGAGATCCAAGGTAGGCTTTAAATCTAGGATCGAGCACGGTGGCCAAAATGTAGTGCTCTGATTTCAACAGATTGACCACCCGTGAATCCTTGTTAAGCGAATTAAGGGCTGCATCCACAAGTCCCACATGCCTAGCGGAATCGCTCCCTTTTAGCTCCTTCTTCAATGCCTCCAGCTTCTTCTGCAAAAGCCTGATGAGGGGAATGACCTGACTCAGGCTGGCAGTGTCTGAACTGACTTCACGTGTGGCAAGTTCAAAGGGCATCAGAACCTTGCACAACGTTGAAATCATTCTCCACTGCACTTGAGACAGGTGCATTCCATCTCCTATATCGTGCTCAATTGTATAGGCTTGAATGGCCTTTTGCTGCTCCTCCAACCTCTGAAGCATATAGAGGGTTGAATTCCACCTCGTTACCACTTCTTGCTTCAGATGATGGCAGGGCAGGTTCAGTAGTTTTTGGTGGTGCTCCAGTCTTCTGTACGTGGTGCCTGTACGCCGAAAGTGTCCCGCAATTTTTCTGGCCACCGACAGCATCTCTTGCACGCCCCTGTCGTTTTTTAAAAAATTCTGCACCACCAAATTCAAGGTATGTGCAAAACATGGGACGTGCTGGAATTTGCCCATATTTAATGCACACACAATATTGCTGGCGTTGTCCGATGCCACAAATCCACAGGAGAGTCCAATTGGGGTAAGCCATTCCGCGATGATCTTCCTCAGTTGCCGTAAGAGGTTTTCAGCTGTGTGCGTATTCTGGAAAGCGGTGATACAAAGCGTAGCCTGCCTAGGAAAGAGTTGGCGTTTGCGAGATGCTGCTACTGGTGCCGCCGCTGCTGTTCTTGCGGCGGGAGTCCATACATCTACCCAGTGGGCTGTCACAGTCATATAGTCCTGACCCTGCCCTGCTCCACTTGTCCACATGTCCGTGGTTAAGTGGACATTGGGTACAACTGCATTTTTTAGGACACTGGTGAGTCTTTTTCTGACGTCCGTGTACATTCTCGGTATCGCCTGCCTAGAGAAGTGGAACCTAGATGGTATTTGGTAACGGGGGCACACTGCCTCAATAAATTGTCTAGTTCCCTGTGAACTAACGGCGGATACCGGACGCACGTCTAACACCAACATAGTTGTCAAGGACTCAGTTATCCGCTTTGCAGTAGGATGACTGCTGTGATATTTCATCTTCCTCGCAAAGGACTGTTGAACAGTCAATTGCTTACTGGAAGTAGTACAAGTGGGCTTACGACTTCCCCTCTGGGATGACCATCGACTCCCAGCGGCAACAACAGCAGCGCCAGCAGCAGTAGGCGTTACACGCAAGGATGCATCGGAGGAATCCCAGGCAGGAAAGGACTCGTCAGACTTGCCAGTGACATGGCCTGCAGGACTATTGGCATTCCTGGGGAAGGAGGAAATTGACACTGAGGGAGTTGGTGGGGTGGTTTGCGTGAGCTTGGTTACAAGAGGAAGGGATTTACTGGTCAGTGGACTGCTTCCGCTGTCACCCAAAGTTTTTGAACTTGTCACTGACTTATTATGAATGCGCTGCAGGTGACGTATAAGGGAGGATGTTCCGAGGTGGTTAACGTCCTTACCCCTACTTATTACAGCTTGACAAAGGGAACACACGGCTTGACACCTGTTGTCCGCATTTCTGGTGAAATACCTCCACACCGAAGAGCTGATTTTTTTGGTATTTTCACCTGGCATGTCAACGGCCATATTCCTCCCACGGACAACAGGTGTCTCCCCGGGTGCCTGACTTAAACAAACCACCTCACCATCAGAATCCTCCTGGTCAATTTCCTCCCCAGCGCCAGCAACACCCATATCCTCCTCATCCTGGTGTACTTCAACACTGACATCTTCAATCTGACTATCAGGAACTGGACTGCGGGTGCTCCTTCCAGCACTTGCAGGGGGCATGCAAATAGTGGAAGGCGCATGCTCTTCACGTCCAGTGTTGGGAAGGTCAGGCATCGCAAACGACACAATTGGACTCTCCTTGTGGATTTGGGATTTCAAAGAACGCACAGTTCTTTGCGGTGCTTTTGCCAGCTTGAGTCTTTTCAGTTTTCTAGCGAGAGGCTGAGTGCTTCCATCCTCATGTGAAGCTGAACCACTAGCCATGAACATAGGCCAGGGCCTCAGCCGTTCCTTGCCACTCCGTGTGGTAAATGGCATATTGGCAAGTTTACGCTTCTCCTCCGACAATTTTATTTTAGGTTTTGGAGTCCTTTTTTTTCTGATATTTGGTGTTTTGGATTTGACATGCTCTGTACTATGACATTGGGCATCGGCCTTGGCAGACGACGTTGCTGGCATTTCATCGTCTCGGCCATGACTAGTGGCAGCAGCTTCAGCACGAGGTGGAAGTGGATCTTGATCTTTCCCTAATTTTGGAACCTCAACTTTTTTGTTCTCCATATTTTATAGGCAGAACTAAAAGGCACCTCAGGTAAACAATGGAGATGGATGGATTGGATAGTTTACTAGTATACAATTATGGACGGACTGCCACGGTTAGGTGGTATAAAAAAACCACGGTTAGGTGGTATATATTATAATAATAATACAATTATGGATGGACGGACTGCCTGCCGACTGCCGACACAGAGGTAGCCACAGCCGTGAACTACCGCACTGTACACTGGTTGATAAAGAGATAGTAGTATACTCGTAACAACTAGTATGACACTATGACGACGGTATAAAGAATGGAAAAAAAACCACGGTTAGGTGGTATATATTATAATAATAATACAATTATGGATGGACGGACTGCCTGCCGACTGCCGACACAGAGGTAGCCACAGCCGTGAACTACCGCACTGTACACTGGTTGATAAAGAGATAGTAGTATACTCGTAACAACTAGTATGACACTATGACGACGGTATAAAGAATGCAAAAAAAACCACGGTTAGGTGGTATATATTATAATAATAATACAATTATGGATGGACGGACTGCCTGCCGACTGCCGACACAGAGGTAGCCACAGCCGTGAACTACCGCACTGTACACTGGTTGATAAAGAGATAGTAGTATACTCGTAACAACTAGTATGACACTATGACGACGGTATAAAGAATGGAAAAAAAACCACGGTTAGGTGGTATATATTATAATAATAATACAATTATGGATGGACGGACTGCCTGCCGACTGCCGACACAGAGGTAGCCACAGCCGTGAACTACCGCACTGTACACTGGTTGATAAAGAGATAGTAGTATACTCGTAACAACTAGTATGACACTATGACGACGGTATAAAGAATGGAAAAAAAACCACGGTTAGGTGGTATATATTATAATAATAATACAATTATGGATGGACGGACTGCCTGCCGACTGCCGACACAGAGGTAGCCACAGCCGTGAACTACCGCACTGTACACTGGTTGATAAAGAGATAGTAGTATACTCGTAACAACTAGTATGACACTATGACGACGGTATAAAGAATGAAAAAAAAACCACGGTTAGGTGGTATATATTATAATAATAATACAATTATGGATGGACGGACTGCCTGCCGACTGCCGACACAGAGGTAGCCACAGCCGTGAACTACCGCACTGTACACTGGTTGATAAAGAGATAGTAGTATACTCGTAACAATTAGGATGACACTATGACGGTATAAAGAATGAAAAAAAAACCACGGTTAGGTGGTAGGTATATAATAATAAATAATACAATTCTGGTCGGACGGACTGCCTGCCGTGTGCCGACACAGAGGTAGCCACAGCCGTGAACTACCGCACTGTACACTGGTTGATAAAGAGATAGTAGTATACTCGTAACAATTAGGATGACACTATGACGGTATAAAGAATGAAAAAAAAACCACGGTTAGGTGGTAGGTATATAATAATAAATAATACAATTCTGGTCGGACGGACTGCCTGCCGTGTGCCGACACAGAGGTAGCCACAGCCGTGAACTACCGCACTGTACACTGGTTGATAAAGAGATAGTAGTATACTCGTAACAATTAGGATGACACTATGACGGTATAAAGAATGAAAAAAAAACCACGGTTAGGTGGTAGGTATATAATAATAAATAATACAATTCTGGTCGGACGGACTGCCTGCCGTGTGCCGACACAGAGGTAGCCACAGCCGTGAACTACCGCACTGTACACTGGTTGATAAAGAGATAGTAGTATACTCGTAACAATTAGGATGACACTATGACGGTATAAAGAATGAAAAAAAAACCACGGTTAGGTGGTAGGTATATAATAATAAATAATACAATTCTGGTCGGACGGACTGCCTGCCGTGTGCCGACACAGAGGTAGCCACAGCCGTGAACTACCGCACTGTACACTGGTTGATAAAGAGATAGTAGTATACTCGTAACAATTAGGATGACACTATGACGGTATAAAGAATGAAAAAAAAACCACGGTTAGGTGGTAGGTATATAATAATAAATAATACAATTCTGGTCGGACGGACTGCCTGCCGTGTGCCGACACAGAGGTAGCCACAGCCGTGAACTACCGCACTGTACACTGGTTGATAAAGAGATAGTAGTATACTCGTAACAATTAGGATGACACTATGACGGTATAAAGAATGAAAAAAAAACCACGGTTAGGTGGTAGGTATATAATAATAAATAATACAATTCTGGTCGGACGGACTGCCTGCCGTGTGCCGACACAGAGGTAGCCACAGCCGTGAACTACCGCACTGTACACTGGTTGATAAAGAGATAGTAGTATACTCGTAACAATTAGGATGACACTATGACGGTATAAAGAATGAAAAAAAAACCACGGTTAGGTGGTAGGTATATAATAATAAATAATACAATTCTGGTCGGACGGACTGCCTGCCGTGTGCCGACACAGAGGTAGCCACAGCCGTGAACTACCGCACTGTACACTGGTTGATAAAGAGATAGTAGTATACTCGTAACAATTAGGATGACACTATGACGGTATAAAGAATGAAAAAAAAACCACGGTTAGGTGGTAGGTATATAATAATAAATAATACAATTCTGGTCGGACGGACTGCCTGCCGTGTGCCGACACAGAGGTAGCCACAGCCGTGAACTACCGCACTGTACTGTGTCTGCTGCTAATATAGACTGGTTGATATTTAAAGAGATATTAGTAGTATACAACAATACTATACTGGTGGTCAGGCACTGGTCACCACTCCTGCAGCAAAAGTGTGCACTGTTAATTAATATAATTGTACTCCTGGCTCCTGCTAACAACCTGCAGTGCTCCCCAGTCTCCCCCACAATTAATTATAAGCTTTTAATTTATACATTGATGACTGTGCAGCACACTGGGCTGAGCTGAGTGCACACAGACTGAGTCACACTGTGTGACTGACTGTGCTGTGTATCGTTTTTTTTTTCAGGCAGAGAACGGATATAGCAGAGAGAACTGAACGGATATATTATATTAAATAAAAGTTAACTAGCAACTGCACTGGTCACTGACTGTGGTAAACTAACTCTGTCTGCGACTCTGCACAATCTCTCTCTATCTAATCTATCTATCTCTATTCTAATGGAGAGGACGCCAGACACGTCCTCTCCCTATCAATCTCAATGCACGAGTGAAAATGGCGGCGACGCGCGGCTCCTTATATAGAATCCGAGTCTCGCGATAGAATCCGAGCCTCGCGAGAATCCGACAGCGTCATGATGACGTTCGGGCGCGCTCGGGTTAACCGAGCAAGGCGGGAAGATCCGAGTCGCTCGGACCCGTGGAAAAAAAAGTGAAGTTCGTGCGGGTTCGGATTCAAAGAAACCGAACCCGCTCATCTCTAGTTTTTTCATCAGGATATGATAATGGAGTAAAGTATTTCCTTTGCACATTTATAAAGCCCGGGGAGTGCTGCCTTATTCTTACATTGGAGGAGTCATATTGCTTTATACTGTGTATGTGTAATGAATTGGCCTATATAGAGATAAAGTTCTTATATATGAGGCCAGTTAACTCTCAGCCCTAACCCTCCCCCTTCTGTCTGGCTCCCCACAGTGCTTAACCCAGTCCTGTATCTTTGTGACGCAACCCACAGGATAAGAATTTGTGCCTCATGTGAAAATTATTTTAAATATCATGTTTACATAGTTATATTCATTATAGTTAAAGAAAAAGAATCCTACTGATTTATATATCGGAATATATATTTATATTCATAGTGATTTTGCTAGTACAGTTAATCTCTATGGCAGTGCTACAACATTAAAGATATAAATAGCTGATGATTTTAAACACTTATCACCTGTCATTAGTCTTATCATGGATTATTACCTGCTGATCAGAGAGAATGGGTTTGAGTGACTCTCACACCTCATGCATACTGTCCTATATAACTTCCCACCCCTAGTATAATCCCTACAACAAAGTTTAGTGATAAGAAATAATCCAGTCTATTTCTAAATCCAGTCATACAGTAGATAATGAATTATACAGTACATCTCAGGCAAATACTTTTTTGCTAAATGTACTGTCTAAAATTGTTTGCATTATAATCAATTTGCTGAATTAGATATCTACATCTTTTTTTTTTTTTTTTTAAAGATTAGATTTTATTGAGTTTCAAAATAGCAAAAAAGGGGAGAGGGAACAGAAATAGGAAAAATGGAGGGAAGGGGAAAGGGGGAATAAAGTACATCAGCGTCACAGGCAATATACTGTACATGTACAAAACAGAACATCAGTCCATGGTAATGAGCATGATAATTAGAGACAAAGAACAATACTTAGAACAGAGTAGAGCAACATATCTAAGTCAAAGATACATCATAAAAAACATAGGGGCAGATGTTATGTGCCTGTGGCCGTATCACCACATTATCGTGGTGATACGGCCGGACCCTGCGCCACAATGTATCAATGTGGCTGCTGATGTGGGAGGGCGTTATCTCACCTGTCCTGTGATAGCGCTCCTTCCACATCGGCTCGGCTGGGTTCAGCGCCGCAGTCTGTGCGCATGCGCACTTCTCTCCTGCTTCCTGTCTGTGCTGCAGAGGCCCCCGGTGCATGCGCAATGATGCTTTGTGGACCAGCAGATTACTGGCCACGAACAATAAAGTTTGTTGAAAAAAAAAAAAAACTAATTAACTCAGCGAGTGCACATTTTGCATTCATCACCTAGCCCGGCGGCTACAAGAGACGAAAAGTGACAGCAGAGGCAATCATACATTGCCTCTGCACTTCATCTCCCATTCAGGACTGCAGAGTAACGGTAAGCGGCGTGGTCGCGCGGCGGACACTGCACATGGTGTTAACACGCCATACATACATTAGGGTGCTGAGCAAAATGATGGCTTAAGGTGCGCTGTGGTCAGTAGAAACCACAGCACACTTTCATACATCTGCCCCATAGTTAGGCCTAACCAAAAGATGAATATCATTATCAAGGTATGATATACGAAACATGAAAGTTAAGTCGAAAATACCTAGGGATTTAATTGGATGCTAAACTGTAGGCAAGATATAGCACATGGGGTGAGCCTCCTTATACCTGCCCCATACTTCCCACTTTGCCACCTGTCTGGCTGTCAGAGGGGCAAAGGACAAACCTGCTGTCTCAAACTCAAAATGAGACTGTACTGCAATTTCAGTGGCAGAAATCGTGGGAATCACATATGTACGCCACTTTTGTGCTAGTAAGAACTTTGTGGATAACAGTATGTGACCTAAAACATAATGGGCACTAGAAGGTATGCATCCTGGGATTAAATGGTGTAATGCTAGTGGCGGTTGGGGTAGAACCCACAATTTTTTAAATAAGGCTAAATACCTGGTAACAAAGTTTAGTGATCAGTGAACACAACCGGAGGATGTGAATAAGCGTTCCTACATTACCACAATGACGCAAACAGTCGTTAGGCATAATTGGCCAAATAGAATGTAATAGGGCCGGGGTCAGATACTGATGAGAAGCTTATAATGGTGTTCTATGTGAGACATGCATTTCAATAAGCAAAAGCAGGAGTGAAATACAAACTTCCGTTCCACCACCGTCAAAGTGCAATTTAAATCAGATTCCCATTTTATTTGAGATTTAAGTTTTGCAGTGTTCTGGGGATGAGTTAGGAGTGTGTACCATCTCGACACTGCACCTTTACAATCTCTCGTAACCAAAGCATAAATAACCTTAGGTGTCGGCAACACTGTATGGGGGGGGGGGGGGAGTACACTTTGCAGCCAATGTCTTAACTGCAAGTATTTATAAAAATCCCTGTTGGAAAGAGAGAACAAAGCTTGGATATGTGTGTAGGGCATCAGGACACGCGCTTCCATAACCTCTCTCAGAGTCTCAACTCCCCAGGAAACCCAGAGGTCAAATGATAGATCAGGGATTAGGCACGCTACTCCATGCAATGAGAATTACAAGGAAGGGAGAGACATCTCTGGAACTCTAGACACCAAAACCATCCAGGCCTTACGAGTGGATTGAACCACTAAGGATCTTGAGGTTATGTCTATTCCTTCCACTACAGTAAACCATAAAATACTTGATAATGGGAATGGGGAAAGGAGGCCCCTTTCCAGTAAGGATTTGGGGTTGTAGTCCTCAAACCATGCTCCCAACGGGGCAAGTATACATGCCACCTGGTAAAGGGATAAGTCTGGAAAAGTCAACCCACCCAAAAGTCGTGGAAGGGACATTGTTCGTCTAGCAAGCTTAGGTTTCTTACCTTTCCAAACATATTTTATAAGAATAGAGTTAAATTTGGCCACTAGAGAGCTTGGAAAAAGGATGGGAATAGTCCTAAATAGAGAGACTAGTTTGGGGAGGATGACTAACTTCATGACTGCTATTCAACCTAACCATGAAACACTCTGTAACATCCAGTCTTTTGTTAAGAGAGAGAGTATATTCAGTAGAGGTGGGTAATTACAAGAAATAAGATCAGAAACTTTTGAGGAGATTTGGATACCCAAATATTTCAGGCTACTCGTTTGCCAGGCATAATCATACAGTATGTAGCTTTTAAAGTGTCAAGTGTTAAGAGAAATTGATTGGGAGGGCCTCTGTTTTGGAGCCATTCAATTTATAGAATGAAACATGGGAATAGCTCTTTAAAATTCACTGCAAACCATGGAGGGAAGAGTCTGGCTCAGTGATAGTGAGGAGACCGTCATCCGAGAAGAGACATACCTTATAAACACGGCCAAATAGGGTCTGGCCTTTTACCTTGGGATTGGATCAAATGAATTCATCCAGGGGCTCTATGGCCAATACGAACACTAGAGGGGATAAGGGGAAACCCTGACGGGTACCATTAGTGATCTTAAATGCTGAGAAGAGCATACCATTTATAAAAACTCTAGCTGACGGGTTAGAATAAAGAGCAGTAATAGAAGAAAAAGCCCTTCCAGCTACACCAAACTTAAACAAAACAGCCCGCAAATATTCCCAATGTATTCTATCGAATGCCTTCTCCGTATCCAACGAAAGCAACAAAAGGGGTTCTGTCGATGCAGGGAAGGCGTACAAAATATCAATTATTCTCCTGGTATTATCGGAGGATTGTCTATTCTGAACAAAGCCAACCTGGTCTTGTTTAATGAAAAAGGGAAGCAAAGGGTTCTGTCTGTTAGCAATCAATTTTGCGTAAATATTCACATCAGAATTTAAAAGGGCTATTGGGCGATAGCAGGGTTCTTGCCGGGTTTGGAAAATGCTACAATTCTAGCTTCAAGCATTTTGGTGGGGAAAGAACCTGATGATGAAGCTTCATTAAAGACCAGAACCAGGACTGGGATCAGAACATCTCTAAAGCACTTGTAAAATCTATTGGTGTAGCCGTCCGGGCCAGGTGCTTTGTCTGCTGGCAGACTATCAATAACCTTCCTTAGCTCTTCTGGTGTCCGGGGACATTCTAACGTTTGGAGCAGAGACAAGTCTAAAGAGGGTAGTGTCAGGATTTTTAGGAAGGCCTCAATTCCGTCAGCCGAAGGCTGTGGGGTGGAAGGGTCATCACGTAGATTATATAGGGAGGAATAATAATCAACAAAGGCAGTAGCAAAATCTGGAGGGATAGACACCTTCAGCCCACTTAAATTAGTGATTTCATTAACCCTTTCTGTCGCCGTCTTCCCTCTCAGCGTCCTGGCTAACATTCTGCCCACCCTATAACATTTTAATTTTATTTTAAAGAGGTTTTTATGTACTTCTTTAAAAGTCAGTATATTCCATTCCTCCCTAGTTTGAAGAAGCTCTCTACTAATCGACTTATCGGAAGGAGAAGACTTAAGTTTTTGCCCTAATATCCCTAAGCATACCTCAACATCTTCCTGTTGTTTATATAGTGCTTTATCTGCTGCTTGAATAATAGAACCTCTCACCATAGCCTTCAAGGCACACCAATTATTGAACAGGTTAGTGTCTGAGGGGTTATTAATATCCAGATACGTAGAGAGAGATTTGGAGATAGAAGATTTTGCCTCCTGGCTTACTAAGAGGTAGTCACTAAGATGCCATGGTCTGGGTATAGATTTAGACATTTTTAAGTCCCATCGTAGTTTTAAAGCGAATGGTCTGACCATGAGACCAGTGTCCTACCATCAGAAATAGCCAAACCAATTCTGGAGAAGGAACCATGTACCCGGGAATAAAAGTTATAATCCTTGCAATTTGGACCTTGCTCTCCAGATGTCATAAAAACCATGTCCATATAAGATACGCTTAAATGGTTGGGAGTGGTCACAAATAGAAGGAGCTTTTAGAGGGCGATTGAGAGATTTTTTTTCCATATTAGTGTCTAATACAAAATTAAAATCTACTAACAGCATTAACAACCCAGTTTGGCATGCCTGGAGAGTGGTACAAAATTTCCTAATGAACGGAATTTGTTTGGAGTTTGGTATATAGACAACCGCTAATGTGAGAGGGTTATCATCTAGTTTGCCAGTGAGGGTCAAGTATCGACCATCAGCATCGGGAATCTATTTAAATAAAATAAAATTACATGAACGAGAGAATAAAATAGCCACCCCTGCTTTCTTCTTAGAACCATTGGACATATAGCAATGTGGAAATTTGTTGTTTGAAAATTGTGGGGGAGAGGAGGACATAAAGTGGAATTCTTGGCTAGCTATTATGTGGGCTTTAGGTTTCGTGAAATGACATAATGCTAACTTCCTTTTATTCGGGGGATTAAGGACGTTGATATTGAGAGATATTACGTTAACCATTTAACAATTACAAAAGAGGGCTGGCAGATGAGACTGACCTCGAAGCTTAACATCAAATAACACATATATACAGTACCTGGACATGTAAAATACATAACACCAGACAATAAGAAGACAGGGATAAAAATGAAAGGGAGATACAAAGGAAAAGAGGAAATCAGATTGGGCACCACAGGGGTGCAACTAGAGGCCGCCTAACGTGGCAGTACATTGGGGGTGTTAATGGCATAACTACCCACCCCAACACTCCAAGACAAGTTATACTATAAACCGAGTGTAAGAGGTAATGCAGCTTATTAGAGTCGACGACGATATCTGTGTAGCAGGAGACACAACCAGTTGGCCGAATGATAGAGTAACAACAGGTTATCATAACTATGGTGTATATATAGGCCTGTTATGTTATGTAATGAGATGAAGAAAAGACTGAATCATCACAAACGGCTACCAGTATCAAAAGAGAGGATGTACAGTTAGGAACAGTAATGCGCTTCAATGTACAGAACAAGATCCTAGGTAGGCAAGTAATCATCGTACCACAGTGAACACAGTAGTAAGGACACATAAAGAAGCAAGTATCGCTATACACTCTATATCACAGTGCACAAACATGGCATATAGAAATAGAACATTATACATTACATTTAAGATGTAATGTATAACATTATACATTACATTATTAGCTTGGTTTCTAGATGGTCAGTTCCTTGGCCTATCTCATCTATAGATTGTTGGCAGATCTGCAGATCTGATTTAAATTCCACCGATATTTCCACCTTAAATGAAGCCAGAAGTTGTTTCATGGAGCCAACCGTAAGCGGACCATTGTCCCCTACTGTTGGCGTAGCATTCGGAAGCAAAGTCGAGGGTTCGAAAGGTGCACTCAGATTGGACAGTTGTTTGTGGCCTTTGTCCATAGAGGCACCGCCTTTCTTGGATTGAATGGGAGATGGGTTCTTGAAGAAATTTACTGGTGGAACCCCTGTTGGATCTTTCTGACGTTTGGGCGGCATGGTCGTAGGTAGTGCGATGATATATCAGGACACACCGGAAAATCCCGTCTCAATAAAAGGGGTAAAAACAGGTACTTGTATCAGGGTTACAAAAAATAATTAACATCAGAACTCCAGGAAGGAGGGGGGTTGGAGTGAAGGGGGTGAAGGGATCATGTACGATTATGGCATAACATTCAAAGGCATTATACCACTCACAAAGATTTCAGTAAGCATTGGATATTCAGCACAAACGGCAAAAAAAAAATAAAGAAACTGCACAGAATCCGCTGGAAACCTAGCAGGGGCAAAACATGGCTAAAGTGTAGTGCTTCATGCAGTACAGCAGTATGGCCACCACTGCCCCACTGACTCACTACAAACTGCTCCAGGTATATCAGGAGAAGCCAGGGCTGTTTCAAAGGGAGCTGAAGGGTGAGATTGGGGTGACGTCTGTTCTGCCTATCCCTTAAGATGGATCCTTGCTCCTTGCTCAACTTTCCTTCCAGGCTATAGCTCAGGACTAGTGGCGTGGCAGGACAGAAGGAAGATGACCACCAGACGTCTGTAGGCTGTGAGCGGATTGCATAGGTAGCTAAACGGAGGTAGGAGGCGGCACTACAGCAGTTCCAGGCAGCGCGCTCACTTCAGTTACCCGGCACACCACCATGCTTCCGCGGAGGTCCCTGTGATAAATTGAGGCTGCAGCTGCACATATAGGAAAGGGCCGCAACCTGCAGGTACCCAGCACAAGGTTTCCCGACTCCGCAACCGACGTGTCCACACTGGGGGCGACCTGAGTGACAGTAGGGGGATAATGGAAGGGGAGAGAGCCAAATAAGGTGCCAAATAGGGGCAATAACAACCAGCTCCAGCGGGAGCTCACAGGAGACAATTCTCCCTCAGATGCCGTCCAGGCCACGCCCCCAGATATCTACATCTTAAATGTAAAACAGACAATATATTTACACTGCACAGGTGTGCAGTATTTGCAGTAATATTGGGCATCATTCCGACCCGATCGCAGCGTGCTTTCGTTCACACAGCTGCGACCGGGTCACTACAGTGCACGTGCGAGGGCCGTAATGCACACGCGCGTCGTTGCCCGACAGCGGGAGTTGCCAAGCAATGACGCTGACTACGAAGAAAGCAGTCGCAGCGGCGACTGCAAGAAGATTGACAGCGGAGAGGCGTTCCAGGGCAGACACTCACCGTTGGATGCCGTTTTTGGGGAGTGGTCGGCCGAATACAGGCGTGTCCAGGCGAATGGAGGGCGGATGTCTGATGTCAAAGCCAGGACCTTCGTCGCTGTATCCGTTGCACAGGGTAAGTAGCTCCAGCCTTAATTAGGTTAAATATCTCAAAGGTAACTTATAATAACACCCTTAATTTAAAGTGAGAAAAAAAAGTCAAGTGGCGCCAAGGAGCCTCATTTGAAAAATGCGACAAAGCCGCACTGCGTCTTTTTCACTGAAACTGTTACTCAGCTTCTTTTTTGCACTGCTAATGTGATAAAAGCACAAGGTACACATACTGTACCTGTACACACCACTAGTAGATTTGCATGCTAAAGCAGCACAATAAAGATGCTAATCTGAAAAAAATGCAAGAGACAGGTGGCAATAAAACTCACATCCCGCCACACAGCATGATGTGAATTTACACAGCCGCAATTGCGAGGCAAGTGCAAATACAAAATCCTCAGTACACTACAACTCTGTTGATACATGGCTGCGGTGTGAAAAAGACGCTATGTAGTGAAAAAAGTGTTGGATATCTGTGGTGCAATGCTAATTCCTGCCATGTAGCGCCAAAATGCTAGATGAGGAAAGAAACATCTGTATGCATGTAATGTAAAGCACAGCTTTTTGGAGCTTGGAACCATTGGCTGCCGCCATATGACTATGGAAGCATTTTTGCAGGGGAGGGATCTTGTGATAAGTGTCATCACTAGGACTGGAGTCACCCCCCATTGACCTCCTCCTGTATGAGACTAATGATACGGTATGCCAGCCGGAGTATTGCTGCCCGTGATGTTTATCGGTTACCTCAGAGTGTGTGGTTAATCAACATGGTCACTGCCACCAGCTGAAGAACCTTTTAGGGACAAAGCCCAGGGCAAGCTTCTGCTCTTACCTGCACATTCAATTATGTATAGTTAGAAAAATGGGTAACATGGGCCACTCGAGGTCTTATTTGGAAAACACAGAACCAGAACTACAATTTAAGTATTTAATTATCTTAAAAACTTATAGTTACAAAAAAGTTACAGGTTTATAATAGTTTTAAAAGATCACACAGGTTTCAACAATTTCTACAAAACAAATAACTGGTTAAAAAAACAACGTTCAAATCACCTGGACAGGGCGGAACGATGTCGGAAGTGGGGTCTACTCTGGTAGCTTACGTAGGTGCAATATGAGTGATAGCTAATGAACAACTTGTATAGGCATACCTCCCAACATCGGTGCCTTTGTAGCCAGGACGCCCAGCGCAGCGTAGCCACATGCCGCCAAAAAAGGGGCATGACCTTTTGTAAAGGAGGATGGCTTCATGGCAATGCCACAATTGTGGGCCACACCTCCCAATTTAGTCACAGTGGGGGCATGGCCAGCGCTGTGTGAGCTGCTGGCCATGCTCTCAGTTTCTCTGGCTCCCTGAAATAGATGCTGTGCGCATGCGCACAGCATCTATTTACCGCTGCTCTGCTTTGCACTAAGCAAAGCAGCAAGTGACAGGGGGTCTCCCAACTGCTTGCCCCTCACCGCGGGACACTGCGGCCCACAGGAGAGACAGCGGGACAGACCCAAAAAAATGGGACTGTCCCACGAAAATCGGGACAGTTAGGAGGTAAGGCATAGGGTGTCTCTCATACTTAAGCTAACTGCCAGTTACTCCCAGCCCCCACCCTTGGGATTACTTTAACCCTTCCAGGACCATAATTGATTGTCAGGATGTACTACGGGTCTACTGGTCACCTGAGGAAGGATGGAACCCCTTATCTCTGTTACTTGTGATTGAAGCTTTAGGCCAGTTTTACAACATACTCAGGAAGAAGATTCACACTCTCCTGGACACAGTGTATCTGGTGGCTTGACCCCTATGGTGTTATAAACAAACCCCAGTCTCTGATCACGGTTCCACATAGAACACAGAGTTATTAACAGTTTGTCTCTATGGTCTTTATAAGTAAATACCAGAAAGGTAATTTTTCCCCAAAACAATTTGCTGTCCAATTTGAGAAGACAAATTTCTCTAAACCATAAACGTGACTAGTTGTAGCATAGGAAAATGACATGCTCATAATGGGCATTCTCTACACCTCTCCACTTAGATACAGTTTTTTGTCAATGACAATATACATTGATATACCATGCAATTTGAATAGTACCATTTTTTAATTATGCCCATTCCGATCTGAAATGAAATAATTACTAGTTATTTATATAGTGTACACATATTCCGCAGCACTTTTCTGAGAATATTTTAGCTATTCACATCAGGCCCTGCCCCAGTGGAGCTTACAATCTATATTCCCTACGACATGTACACGCACACACTAGGGTTAATTTTTGTTGGGAGCCAATTAACCTACCAGTATATTTTTAGGTTGTGGGAGGAAACCAGAGTATTCGGAGAAAATGCACACAAGTATGGGGAGAATATACAAACTCCACACAATTAGGGCCGTGGTGGGAATTGAACCCATGTGTCCTCAGTGCTGTGAGGCAGTAATGCTAACCATTACACCATCCGTACTGCCCATGGCGTTTGTGCTACAGAGACCATACAGAGTCCTTAGTAATGCCTTTTGGACTTATGTGACTTGTAAATCATATTTTCCCCCGTATATCACCAGGGCCGTATTAAGGACATTATTCAGTAAGGATTCCAAAATTTGCAAATCACAATGTGGCCGATTATCGAACTACTTCTGCGCATGTGCAGTGTTCGCATTGTGCACGCGTGAGTAATAGCAGCGACAGAAAATGCGTACACATCGTGATCGCAATGCAGACACAGTTTGACTGACAGGAAGCCAGCGTTTCTGGGTGGAAACCTGCCATTTTCTGGGTGTTTCTGAAAAAACGCAGGCATTTTTAAGGAGGGTCTCTGATGTCAGCAATGGCCACTTCCAGCCTCTTGTGTCGCAAGAATTGTGGATGACCTTGCCTAGCGCAGATAGAAAAAATCTTCGATATTCCGGTAATTGCATACGGTTTTGAGATCAGCCCGCATACTGCGATTGCAGAAAGTGCAACCCTTACTGAATAAGGTCCTAATTAATGTGTTTTATACTAATGTAACACGTAAATCATAATACCTTTATATCACCAGGGCCATATTATCCATAAGGCATAAAGCCTAAGGGCCCTGTAGGGACTAGGAGCCTGACATATTTTTTTTTTTCGGAGGCACTGTTACTTGCGCACTACGGCTACAATGGTTAAAGGCACTTTGCAATATGCACAGTACACAAAGTGGAAAGCTGCTCAATCAGATTGTAATGTCACTCAGGTGCTAAAAGGGGAGGGGTAATTCTGTGTAGGAAAAAAACTGTGTTCCCTAATGCACACCGAGTGAATAATATATCTACATAATAATAGTCAGATAATACGGAGATCTTAGTTGCGTATATCTGCAGATATAGGGTTAAGCCCCCAGGCCGATCGACAAGGCTTCTCCGTCACTGGGGGTCCCTAATACTAGGTATGGGCCTGGGGTGCAGGACCCCACGATGCCGGCACAGGTCGGCCACCCCAGGTCAGCACACAGGTGAGAATTAATAGGGGTTAATAAGAAGCACAGAAGTGCTATGCAAGTGGTGTGATTAAAATAATATATACAAAGTGATAGGAAAAATAATAAGTGTTAATAAAGTGTTAGGGTGTGCCGACCTGAAGCAGCCCAGCCATACCGACACAGGGGCCACCGCACCCCACACCCACCCCATAAATAATTACAAATATTTCTGGGTTAAATTCCCAGTGTAAGGCCACATGGTAATGGCACCTACAGCATCTGAGAGCCAGCTTACCTGGGGATACCCCTGGCTTCCCCTATGGCACTTCTGGAGTCAGCAATCCCTCCTAATGCTGACCCATTTATGCCTCTCTATATACAATACACAAAGTGGAAAGCTGCTCAATCAGATTGTAATGTCACTCAGGTGCTAAAAGGGGAGGGGTAATTCTGTGTAGGAAAAAAACTGTGTTCCCTAATGCACACCAAGTGAATAATATATCTACATAATAATAGTCAGATAATACGGAGATCTTAGTTGCGTATATCTGCAGATATAGGGTTAAGCCCCCAAGCCGATCGACAAGGCTTCTCCGTCACTGGGGGTCCCTAATACTAGGTATGGTCCTGGGGTGCAGGACCCCACGATGCCTGCACAGGTCGACCACCCCAGGTCAGCACACAGGTGAGAATTAATAGGGGTTAATAAGAAGCACAGAAGTGCTATGTAAGTGGTGTGATTAAAATAATATATACAAAGTGATAGGAAAAATAATAAGTGTTAATAAAGTGTTAGGGTGTGCCGACCTGAAGCAGCCCAGCCATACCGACACAGGGGCCACCGCACCCCACACCCACCCCATAAATAATTACAAATATTTCTGGGTTAAATTCCCAGTGTAAGGCCACATGGTAATGGCACCTACAGCATCTGAGAGCCAGCTTACCTGGGGATACCCCTGGCTTCCCCTATGGCACTTCTGGAGTCAGCAATCCCTCCTAATGCTGACCCATTTATGCCTCTCTATATACAATACACAAAGTGGAAAGCTGCTCAATCAGATTGTAATGTCACTCAGGTGCTAAAAGGGGAGGGGTAATTCTGTGTAGGAAAAAAACTGTGTTCCCTAATGCACACCGAGTGAATAATATATCTACATAATAATAGTCAGATAATACGGAGATCTTAGTTGCGTATATCTGCAGATATAGGGTTAAGCCCCCAGGCCGATCGACAAGGCTTCTCCGTCACTGGGGGTCCCTAATACTAGGTATGGGCCTGGGGTGCAGGACCCCACGATGCCGGCACAGGTCGGCCACCCCAGGTCAGCACACAGGTGAGAATTAATAGGGGTTAATAAGAAGCACAGAAGTGCTATGTAAGTGGTGTGATTAAAATAATATATACAAAGTTATAGGAAAAATAATAAGTGTTAATAAAGTGTTAGGGTGTGCCGACCTGAAGCAGCCCAGCCATACCGACACAGGGGCCACCGCACCCCACACCCACCCCATAAATAATTACAAATATTTCTGGGTTAAATTCCCAGTGTAAGGCCACATGGTAATGGCACCTACAGCATCTGAGAGCCAGCTTACCTGGGGATACCCCTGGCTTCCCCTATGGCACTTCTGGAGTCAGCAATCCCTCCTAATGCTGACCCATTTATGCCTCTCTATATACAATACACAAAGTGGAAAGCTGCTCAATCAGATTGTAATGTCACTCAGGTGCTAAAAGGGGAGGGGTAATTCTGTGTAGGAAAAAAACTGTGTTCCCTAATGCACACCGAGTGAATAATATATCTACATAATAATAGTCAGATAATACGGAGATCTTAGTTGCGTATATCTGCAGATATAGGGTTAAGCCCCCAGGCCGATCGACAAGGCTTCTCCGTCACTGGGGGTCCCTAATACTAGGTATGGGCCTGGGGTGCAGGACCCCACGATGCCGGCACAGGTCGGCCACCCCTGGTCAGCACACAGGTGAGAATTAATAGGGGTTAATAAGAAGCACAGAAGTGCTATGTAAGTGGTGTGATTAAAATAATATATACAAAGTGATAGGAAAAATAATAAGTGTTAATAAAGTGTTAGGGTGTGCCGACCTGAAGCAGCCCAGCCATACCGACACAGGGGCCACCGCACCCCACACCCACCCCATAAATAATTACAAATATTTCTGGGTTAAATTCCCAGTGTAAGGCCACATGGTAATGGCACCTACAGCATCTGAGAGCCAGCTTACCTGGGGATACCCCTGGCTTCCCCTATGGCACTTCTGGAGTCAGCAATCCCTCCTAATGCTGACCCATTTATGCCTCTCTATATACAATACACAAAGTGGAAAGCTGCTCAACCAGATTGTAATGTCACTCAGGTGCTAAAAGGGGAGGGGTAATTCTGTGTTGGAAAAAAACTGTGTTCCCTAATGCACACCGAGTGAATAATATATCTACATAATAATAGTCAGATAATACGGAGATCTTAGTTGCGTATATCTGCAGATATAGGGTTAAGCCCCCAGGCCGATCGACAAGGCTTCTCCGTCACTGGGGGTCCCTAATACTAGGTATGGGCCTGGGGTGCAGGACCCCACGATGCCGGCACAGGTCGGCCACCCCAGGTCAGCACACAGGTGAGAATTAATAGGGGTTAATAAGAAGCACAGAAGTGCTATGTAAGTGGTGTGATTAAAATAATATATACAAAGTGATAGGAAAAATAATAAGTGTTAATAAAGTGTTAGGGTGTGCCGACCTGAAGCAGCCCAGCCATACCGACACAGGGGCCACCGCACCCCTCACCCACCCCATAAATAATTACAAATATTTCTGGGTTAAATTCCCAGTGTAAGGCCACATGGTAATGGCACCTACAGCATCTGAGAGCCAGCTTACCTGGGGATACCCCTGGCTTCCCCTATGGCACTTCTGGAGTCTGCAATCCCTCCTAATGCTGACCCATTTATGCCTCTCTATATACAATACACAAAGTGGAAAGCTGCTCAATCAGATTGTAATGTCACTCAGGTGCTAAAAGGGGAGGGGTAATTCTGTGTAGGAAAAAAACTGTGTTCCCTAATGCACACCGAGTGAATAATATATCTACATAATAATAGTCAGATAATACGGAGATCTTAGTTGCGTATATCTGCAGATATAGGGTTAAGCCCCCAGGCCGATCGACAAGGCTTCTCCGTCACTGGGGGTCCCTAATACTAGGTATGGGCCTGGGGTGCAGGACCCCACGATGCCGGCACAGGTCGGCCACCCCAGGTCAGCACACAGGTGAGAATTAATAGGGGTTATTAAGAAGCACAGAAGTGCTATGTAAGTGGTGTGATTAAAATAATATATACAAAGTGATAGGAAAAATAATAAGTGTTAATAAAGTGTTAGGGTGTGCCGACCTGAAGCAGCCCAGCCATACCGACACAGGGGCCACCGCACCCCACACCCACCCCATAAATAATTACAAATATTTCTGGGTTAAATTCCCAGTGTAAGGCCACATGGTAATGGCACCTACAGCATCTGAGAGCCAGCTTACCTGGGGATACCCCTGGCTTCCCCTATGGCACTTCTGGAGTCAGCAATCCCTCCTAATGCTGACCCATTTATGCCTCTCTATATACAATACACAAAGTGGAAAGCTGCTCAATCAGATTGTAATGTCACTCAGGTGCTAAAAGGGGAGGGGTAATTCTGTGTAGGAAAAAAACTGTGTTCCCTAATGCACACCGAGTGAATAATATATCTACATAATAATAGTCAGATAATACGGAGATCTTAGTTGCGTATATCTGCAGATATAGGGTTAAGCCCCCAGGCCGATCGACAAGGCTTCTCCGTCACTGGGGGTCCCTAATACTAGGTATGGGCCTGGGGTGCAGGACCCCACGATGCCGGCACAGGTCGGCCACCCCAGGTCAGCACACAGGTGAGAATTAATAGGGGTTAATAAGAAGCACAGAAGTGCTATGTAAGTGGTGTGATTAAAATAATATATACAAAGTGATAGGAAAAATAATAAGTGTTAATAAAGTGTTAGGGTGTGCCGACCTGAAGCAGCCCAGCCATACCGACACAGGGGCCACCGCACCCCACACCCAGCCCATAAATAATTACAAATATTTTTGGGTTAAATTCCCAGTGTAAGGCCACATGGTAATGGCACCTACAGCATCTGAGAGCCAGCTTACCTGGGGATACCCCTGGCTTCCCCTATGGCACTTCTGGAGTCAGCAATCCCTCCTAATGCTGACCCATTTATGCCTCTCTATATACAATACACAAAGTGGAAAGCTGCTCAATCAGATTGTAATGTCACTCAGGTGCTAAAAGGGGAGGGGTAATTCTGTGTAGGAAAAAAACTGTGTTCCCTAATGCACACCGAGTGAATAATATATCTACATAATAATAGTCAGATAATACGGAGATCTTAGTTGCGTATATCTGCAGATATAGGGTTAAGCCCCCAGGCCGATCGACAAGGCTTCTCCGTCACTGGGGGTCCCTAATACTAGGTATGGGCCTATTAATTCTCACCTGTGTGCTGACCTGGGGTGGCCGACCTGTGCCGGCATCGTGGGGTCCTGCACCCCAGGCCCATACCTAGTATTAGGGACCCCCAGTGACGGAGAAGTCTTGTCGATCGGCCTGGGGGCTTAACCCTATATCTGCAGATATACGCAACTAAGATCTCCGTATTATCTGACTATTATTATGTAGATATATTATTCACTCGGTGTGCATTAGGGAACACAGTTTTTTTCCCACACAGAATTACCCCTCCCCTTTTAGCACCTGAGTGACATTACAATCTGATTGAGCAGCTTTCCACTTTGTGTATTGTATATAGAGAGGCATAAATGGGTCAGCATTAGGAGGGATTGCTGACTCCAGAAGTGCCATAGGGGAAGCCAGGGGTATCCCCAGGTAAGCTGGCTCTCAGATGCTGTAGGTGCCATTACCATGTGGCCTTACACTGGGAATTTAACCCAGAAATATTTGTAATTATTTATGGGGTGGGTGTGGGGTGCGGTGGCCCCTGTGTCGGTATGGCTGGGCTGCTTCAGGTCGGCACACCCTAACACTTTATTAACACTTATTATTTTTCCTATCACTTTGTATATATTATTTTAATCACACCACTTACATAGCACTTCTGTGCTTCTTATTAACCCCTATTAATTCTCACCTGTGTGCTGACCTGGGGTGGCCGACCTGTGCCGGCATCGTGGGGTCCTGCACCCCAGGCCCATACCTAGTATTAGGGACCCCCAGTGACGGAGAAGCCTTGTCGATCGGCCTGGGGGCTTAACCCTATATCTGCAGATATACGCAACTAAGATCTCCGTATTATCTGACTATTATTATGTAGAAATATTATTCAGTCGGTGTGCATTAGGGAACACAGTTTTTTTCCCACACAGAATTACCCCTCCCCTTTTAGCACCTGAGTGACATTACAATCTGATTGAGCAGCTTTCCACTTTGTGTATTGTATATAGAGAGGCATAAATGGGTCAGCATTAGGAGGGATTGCTGACTCCAGAAGTGCCATAGGGGAAGCCAGGGGTATCCCCAGGTAAGCTGGCTCTCAGATGCTGTAGGTGCCATTACCATGTGGCCTTACACTGGGAATTTAACCCAGAAATATTTGTAATTATTTATGGGGTGGGTGTGGGGTGCGGTGGCCCCTGTGTCGGTATGGCTGGGCTGCTTCAGGTCGGCACACCCTAACACTTTATTAACACTTATTATTTTTCCTATCACTTTGTATATATTATTTTAATCACACCACTTACATAGCACTTCTGTGCTTCTTATTAACCCCTATTAATTCTCACCTGTGTGCTGACCTGGGGTGGCCGACCTGTGCCGGCATCGTGGGGTCCTGCACCCCAGGCCCATACCTAGTATTAGGGACCCCCAGTGACGGAGAAGCCTTGTCGATCGGCCTGGGGGCTTAACCCTATATCTGCAGATATACGCAACTAAGATCTCCGTATTATCTGACTATTATTATGTAGATATATTATTCACTCGTGTGCATTAGGGAACACAGTTTTTTTCCAATATGCACAGTAGCAAGGCATACTTGTAGTCAGCTGAGGTCTGTTTTTAGACAATGGGATGGTGGTGGTGGGGAGACAGACAGTGGACTAATTGAGCACAAGGGCTATTTCAAAAGTGAAAAGAAAAGGAAGAACAATTGTGCTGTGTGAAAAGAAGTCAGCAGACTTTTTTTCTACTGGGCAGTGCCATAACTAGACATTTTAGCGCTGCATGCAAGAAACGGCATCGGCACCCCCCCCCCCCTTTATGTAAAATAAGGGCAGTGGGCGCCATAGGTGCGAGCAATAAATATAGGGTCGTGGCTTCATGGGGAAGGAGTGTGGCCACAAAATAATACCAATTCATATTACGGTGCACAGTAGTCTCCATTATTCAAATTACGCCGTACAGTAGCGCCACTGCACCAGGTAAAGCCCGTTTTTACTAGTGATGTGCACCGGAAATTTTTAGGGTTTTGTGTTTTGGTTTTGGATTCGATTCCGCGGCCGTGTTTTGGATTCGGACGCGTTTTGGCAAAACCTCCCTGAAAATTTTTTGTCGGATTCAGGTGTGTTTTGGATTCGGGTGTTTTTTTTACAAAAATCCCTCAAAAACAGCTTAAATCATAGAATTTGGGGGTCATTTTGATCCCATAGTATTATTAACCTCAATAACCATAATTTCCACTCATTTTCAGTCTATTCTGAACACCTCACACCTCACAATATTATTTTTAGTCCTAAAATTTGCACCGAGGTCGCTGGATGGCTAAGCTAAGCGACACAAGTGGCCGACACAAACACCAGGCCCATCTAGGAGTGGCACTGCAGTGTCAGACAGGATGGCACTTCAAAAAAATAGTCCCCAAACAGCACATGATGCAAAGAAAAAAAGAGGTGCACCAAGGTCGCTGGATGGCTAAGCTAAGTGACACAAGTGGCCGACACAAACACCTGGCCCATCTAGGAGTGGCACTGCAGTGTCAGACAGGATGGCACTTCAAAAAAATAGTCCCCAAACAGCACATGATGCAAAGAAAAAAAGAGGTGCACCAAGGTCGCTGGATGGCAAAGCTAAGTGACACAAGTGGCCGACACAAACACCTGGCCCATCTAAGAGTGGCACTGCAGTGTCAGGCAGGATGGCACTTCAAAAAAATAGTCCCCAAACAGCACATGATGCAAAGAAAAAAAGAGGCTCACCAAGGTCGCTGTGTGACTAAGCTAAGCGACACAAGTGGCCGACACAAACACCTGGCCCATCTAGGAGTGGCACTGCAGTGTCAGGCAGGATGGCACTTCAAAAAAATTGTCCCCAAACAGCACATGATGCAAAGAAAAAGAGATGAGCACCAAGGTCGCTGGATGGCTAAGCTAAGCGACACAAGTGGCCGACACAAACACCTGGCCCATCTAGGAGTGGCACTGCAGTGTCAGGCAAGATGGCACTTCAAAAAAATTGTCCCCAAACAGCACATGATGCAAAGAAAAATGAAAGAAAAAAGAGGTGCAAGATGGAATTGTCCTTGGGCCCTCCCACCCACCCTTATGTTGTATAAACAGGACATGCACACTTTAACGAACCCATCATTTCAGCGACAGGGTCTGCCACACGACTGTGACTGAAATGACTGGTTGGTTTGGGCCCCCACCAAAAAAGAAGCAATCAATCTCTCCTTGCACAAACTGGCTCTACAGAGGCAAGATGTCCACCTCATCATCATCCTCCGATTCATCACCCCTTTCACTGTGTACATCCCCCTCCTCACAGATTATTAATTTGTCCCCACTGGAATCCACCATCTCAGGTCCCTGTGTACTTTCTGGAGGCAATTGCTGGTGAATGTCTCCACGGAGGAATTGATTATAATTCATTTTGATGAACATCATCTTCTCCACATTTTCTGGAAGTAACCTCATACGCCGATTGCTGACAAGGTGAGCGGCTGCACTAAACACTCTTTCGGAGTACACACTGGAGGGTGGGCAACTTAGGTAAAATACAGCCAGTTTGTGCAAGGGCCTCCAAATTGCCTCTTTTTCCTGCCAGAATACGTACGGACTGTCTGACGTGCCTATTTGGATGCGGTCACTCATATAATCCTCCACCATTCTTTCAATGGTGACAGAATCATATGCAGTGACAGTAGACGACATGTCAGTAATCTTTGCCAAGTCCTTCAGTCCGGACCAGATGTCAGCACTCGCTCCAGACTGCCCTGCATCACCGCCAGCGGGTGGGCTCGGAATTCTTAGCCTTTTCCACGCACCCCCAGTTGCGGGAGAATGTGAAGGAGGAGCTGTTGACGGGTTACGTTCCGCTTGACTTGACAATTTTCTCACCAGCAGATCTTTGAACCTCTGCAGACTTGTGTCTGCCGGAAAGAGAGATACAATGTAGGTTTTAAATCTAGGATCGAGCACGGTGGCCAAAATGTAGTGCTCTGATTTCAACAGATTGACCACCCGTGAATCCTGGTTAAGCGGATTAAGGGCTCCATCCACAAGTCCCACATGCCTAGCGGAATCGCTCTGTTTTAGCTCCTCCTTCAATCTCTCCAGCTTCTTCTGCAAAAGCCTGATGAGGGGAATGACCTGACTCAGGCTGGCAGTGTCTGAACTGACTTCACGTGTGGCAAGTTCAAAGGGTTGCAGAAACTTGCAAAACGTTGAAATCATTCTCCACTGCGCTTGAGTCAGGTGCATTCCCCCTCCTTTGCCTATATCGTGGGCAGCTGTATAGGCTTGAATGGCCTTTTGCTGCTCCTCCATCCTCTGAAGCATATAGAGGGTTGAATTCCACCTCGTTACCACCTCTTGCTTCAGATGATGGCAGGGCAGGTTCAGGAGTGTTTGGTGGTGCTCCAGTCTTCGGCACGCGGTGGCTGAATGCCGAAAGTGGCCCGCAATTCTTTGGGCCACCGACAGCATCTCTGGCACGCCCCTGTCGTTTTTTAAATAATTATGCACCACCAAATTCAATGTATGTGCAAAACATGGGACGTGCTGGAATTTGCCCAGATGTAATGCACGCACAATATTGCTGGCGTTGTCCGATGTCACAAATCCCCAGGAGAGTCAAATTGGGGTAAGCCATTCTGCGATGATGTTCCTCAGTTTCCGTAAGAGGTTGTCAGCTGTGTGCCTCTTACGGAAAGCGGTGATACAAAGCGTAGCCTGCCTAGGAACGAGTTGGCGTTTGCGAGATGCTGCTACTGGTGCCGCCGCTGCTGTTCTTGCTGCGGGAGGCAATACATCTACCCAGTGAGCTGTCACAGTCATATAGTCCTGAGTCTGCCCTGCTCCACTTGTCCACATGTCTGTGGTTAAATGGACATTGGGTACAACTGCACATTTTAGGACACTGGTGACTCTTTTTCTGACGTCTGTGTTCATTTTCGGTATCGCCTGCCTAGAGAAATGGAAACTAGATGGTATTTGGTACCAGGGACACAGTACCTCAATCAAGTCTATAGTTGCCTCTGAATTAACGGTGGATACCGGAACCACGTTTCTCACCACCCAGGCTGACAAGACCTGAGTTATCCGCTTTGCAGCAGGATGACTGCTGTGATATTTCATCTTCCTCGCAAAGGACTGTTGGACAGTCAATTGCTTACTGGAAGTAGTACAAGTGGTCTTCCGACTTCCCCTCTGGGATGACGATCGACTCCCAGCAGCAATAACAGCAGCGCCAGCAGCAGTAGGCGTTACACTCAAGGATGCATCGGAGGAATCCCAGGCAGGAGAGGACTCGTCAGACTTGCCAGTGACATGGCCTGCAGGACTATTGGCTTTCCTGTGTAAGGTGGAAATTGACACTGAGGGAGTTGGTGGTGTGGTTTGCAGGAGCTTGGTTACAAGAGGAAGGGATTTAGTGGTCAGTGGACTGCTTCCGCTGTCATCCAAAGTTTTTGAACTTGTCACTGACTTATGATGAATGCGCTGCAGGTGACGTATAAGGGAGTATGTTCCGAGGTGGTTAACGTCCCTACCCCTACTTATTACAGCTTGACAAAGGCAACACACGGCTTGACACCTGTTGTCCGCATTTGTGTTGAAATAATTCCACACCAAAGAGCTTATTTTTTTTGTAACTTGACAAGGCATGTCAATGGCCATATTCGTCCCACGGACAACAGGTGTCTCCCCGGGTGCCTGACTTAAACAAACCACCTCACCATCAGAATCCTTCTTGTCAATTTCCTCCCCAGCGCCAGCAACACCCATATCCTCATCCTGGTGTACTTCAACAGTGACATCTTCAATTTGACTATCAGGAACTGGACTGCGGGTGCTCCTTCCAGCACTTGCAGGGGGCGTGCAAATGGTGGAAGGCGCAAGCTCTTCCCGTCCAGTGTTGGGAAGGTCAGGCATCGCAACCGACACAATTGGACTCTCCTTGGGGATTTGTGATTTAGAAGAACGCACAGTTCTTTGCTGTGCTTTTGCCAGCTTAAGTCTTTTCATTTTTCTAGCGAGAGGATGAGTGCTACCATCCTCATGTGAATCTGAACCACTAGCCATGAACATAGGCCAGGGCCACAGCCGTTCCTTGCCACTCCATGTCGTAAATGGCATATTGGCAAGTTTACGCTTCTCATCAGACGCTTTCAATTTTGATTTTTGGGTCATTTTACTGAACTTTTGTTTTTTGGATTTTACGTGCTCTCTACTATGACATTGGGCATCGGCCTTGGCAGACGATGTTGATGGCATTTCATCGTCTCGGCCATGACTAGTGGCAGCAGCTTCAGCACGAGGTGGAAGTGGATCTTGATCTTTCCCTATTTTAACCTCCACATTTTTGTTCTCCATTTTTTAATGTGTGGAATTATATGCCAGTAGGTAGAACAGTGGCCTTCTGCTATATAGTATATACTGGTGGTCAGCTAACTGTGCAAAACTTAAATGCACCACAGGTATGGATGGATAGTATACTTGACGACACAGAGGTAGGTACAGCAGTGGCCTACTTTACCGTAATGCTATATATTATATACTGGTGGTCAGCAAACTGTGCAAAACTTAAATGCACCACAGGTATGGATGGATAGTATACTTGACGACACAGAGGTAGGTACAGCAGTGGCCTTCTGTACCGTACTCCTATATATTATATACTGGTGGTCAGCAAAATTATGCACTGTACTCCTACTATATACTACAATGCAGCACAGATATGGAGTGTTTTTCAGGCAGACAACGTATACTGGTGGTCACTGGTCAGCAAAACTCTGCACTGTACTCCTCCTATATAATATACTGGTGGTCCCCAGTCCCCACAATAAAGCAGTGTGAGCACAGATATATGCAGCACACTGAGCACAGATATGGAGTGTTTTTCAGGCAGACAACGTATACTGGTGGTCACTGTCAGCAAAACTCTGCACTGTACTCCTCCTATATAATACTGCTGGTCCCCAGTCCCCACAATTAAGCTGTGTGAGCACAGATCTATGCAGCACACTGAGCACAGATAAGGAGCGTTTTTTTCAGGCAGAGAACGGATAAAACTGGTGGTCACTGATCAGCAAAACTCTGCACTGTACTCCTCCTATATTATACAGCTGCTCCCCAGTCCCCACAATTAAGCAATAAGCAAGCACAAATATTTGCATCAACAAGCCACGTCCTCTCCCTAACATTTCCAATGCATGAGTGAAAATGGCGGCGACGCGCGGCTGCTTATATAGAATCCGAATCTCGCGAGAATCCAACAGCGGGATGATGCCGTTCGGGCGCGCTCGGGTTAACCGAGCCATACGGGAGAATCCGAGTATGCCTCGGACCCGTGTAAAATGGGTGAAGTTCGGGGGGGTTCGGTTTCCAAAGAACCAAAGCCGCTCATCACTAGTTTTTACACATTACGGCAGACAGCGTCCCCTTTCTACACATTACGGCAGACAGAGTCCACCTTTTACACATTACGGCAGACAGCGTCCCCTTTTTACACATTACGGCAGCCAGTCCCCCTTTTTACACATTACGGCAGATGGTGTCCCCTTTTTACACATTATGACAGACAGCATCCACTTTTTACACATTACGGCAGACAGTGTCCCTTTTTTACACATTACGGCAGGCAGCGTCCCTTTTTTACATATTACGGCAGACAGATTCCCCCTTTTTTAACACATTACGGCAGACAGTCCCCCTTTTTACACATTACGGCAGACAGATCCCCTTTTTACACATTACGGCAGAAAATATAGGGGTGTGGCTTCATGGGGAAGGGGTGTGGCCACAAAATAATACCAATTCATATTACGGTGCACAGTAGTCTCCATTATTCAAATTACGCCGCACAGTAGCGCCACTACACCAGGTAGAGCCCCTTTTTACACATTACGGCAGACAGCGTCCCCTTTTTACACATTACGGCAGAGAGTCCCCCTTTTTCCACATTATGGCAGACAGCGTCCCCTTTTTACACATTACGGCAGGCAGCGTCCCCTTTTTACATATTACGGCAGACAGATTCCCCCTTTTTTTACACATTACGGCAGACAGTCCCCCTTTTTACACATTACGGCAGACAGAGATCCCCTTTTTACACATTACGGCAGCCAGTCCCCTTTTTTACACATTATGGCAGACAGCATCCCCTTTTTACACATTACGGCAGACAGAGTCCCCCTTTTTCCACATTACGGCAGCTAGTCCCCCTTTTTACACATTACGACAGACAGACAGACAGGTCAGACAACCAGACAGACCGGACAGACAGACAGAATAGATTATATTTACTGTTTCTCCGCTGGCTCAGGCAGTCAGGCTCCTCAGTGCAGGGAGTCAGGCAGGTCCCGGGCAGGGGAGAAGGAGGAGGAGGGAGGAGGAGGGAGCCGCAGCAGTGCAATGTAATTGGTGGCAGCGCCGCTGCAGCTGTCCGTCTCCTTCCACATAGGCTGGCCGTTGCTGCTGTGATGAGGGAAGCGCATCCCAGCATTCACAGCGGCGGCGGCCAGCCTATGTGGAAGGAGAGGGACAGCTGCAGCGGCGCCGCCACCAATTACATTGCGCTGCTGCGGCTCCTGAGTCCCCCTCCCTCCTCCTCCTTCTCCCCTGCCCCCGGAGCTGCTTCTCTCCTCGCTCAGGCGGCATTGTAATGAGTCAGTTTGACTCATTACAATGCAGCCGATTAAAGTCATGGGGATGCAGACTGTTGCGCCCTCAGGGTGACTGCGCTGTGTGCCTTACGGCTCTGCTACTGGGTATCAGTGTACGTGGGAATACTGAAAGTGTAAATGACGGCACGAATTCTGCTTCCCAAACATCAGCTGTGGTGGGGATTGAAGTGCCGGAGAGGGCCCGAAATACTAAAAGTATCGGAACCCAGCCATGAGCTAATACAGCTCCTGTATATCACTGAATGTAGTGGCAAATTTTTATAACTATAAAAGACAAAATCATACCTCGGAATACATATTTATTACTGGCAGACGGGATGGAGGCTGTCAGTATACTGACAGTGGCATCCCATCTGTCAGAATCCACCATGCTTGCCATGCTTCAGGCTAGGTGGCTCGATTCGCTAACCACAGGTTATATTCCCACTCAGTTGGTGGCGTGGACCAACCAACCGAGTGGGAAAAACCCTTGGTTGACGGGATTCCGGCTGTCAGCATTTCACCAGCTTCCTGGATTCCGGCGTCGGTCTCCTGATCGCTGGGATCCCGACAGCCGGTATTTTAACTGCGTCCCCTTACCTCATCCCCTCTCCTCCTGTAAGTCACAGTAACAGTAAGATCATATTATAAATCAAACTAATTATAGTTAACAAAGTATGTCTAAGATTTATTATGCAATGATAATAAAGAATGTATCCTCTCTCCTTCTCTTACCTGCAGCAGCAGGGAAGAGGGAAATGCAGTTCCGGCTTCTCTTCTGTTACCGGGTGCTAGATGATGCACTGTGACATTATCGTGCTCATGACTTCCTCCATTTTGGTGTCATGCCTCGCAAATCTAGAAGGACCCCCCACCACCACTACCATTGTCACAACAATGCCCCTTAGGAGGGGTGTAGTATGTTATGCCACCACTTAAGATCCCAGCGCACAGTATACCGGCACTGGGATCACAACCGCCGGCATGCAGGCAGCGGGGTGAGCGCAAAAGAGCCCCTTTCTGGCTCGCTGTGCTCGCCACGTTGCGGGCACGGTTGCGCACTACGCACGCCAGTATATTTATTCTCCTTCCAGGGTTGTCGTGGACACCCCAAGAGGGAGAATACTTGTCGGTATGCCGGCTGTCGGGATTCCGGTGTTGTTATGGTGAGCGCCGGGATCCCGACAGCCAGCATATCAAATGCCTCCACTTAGGAGAGCAGGAGTGTGAAAGTGAGGGGAGTGAGAGAGAAACAAAGAGGGTGTCATGGGGAGAGAGAGATACTGAGAGAGGGGCAAGAAAGAGAGAAGAACGATGGGGGGTCCGGGAGAGAAAGAAAGAGAGAAGGTTTCATGAAATAGAGTGAATGAGAGAGAGAGAGCAGCAAGTGAGAGTGTCAGGGAGAAAGAAAGAAAAGGGATGAGAGGGAAGAGAGGATGTCAGATAGAAAGAGTGTCAGGGAGGGAAGGAGAAAGAGAGGGGAGCAAAATCAAGTGAGAGTGTTAGGGAGAGACAGAGAGAGAAAGGTGTCAGAGAGAGAAAGACACTGTCAGGGAGAGAGCCCGAGAGACCATGTCAGGTGGAGAGAGATAGTGTCAGGGAGAGAGGGAGTGAGTTGCAGTGCCAGAGAGCGACAGTGTCATGGAGAGAGAGACAGTGTTAAAAAGAGAGAGGGGGTAGAAAGAGGGAGGGGGAGCGAGCAGGATAAACATTATTTGATTACAGCAGAGGTCTCTGATGGGGTGGGGTGTCCGAGTGCATAAAAGGACAAATAAACAGACCAATTAGTTTTATACTGTATAATATATTAGATATATGGCCCTGGCCCTGAAAGGGGTAGATTTTTTGGTTTTAAACCCTGCCGGTATTTTAAATGACCACCCTGACTGGTTTCGCCTCGATCCCTAGAGGCTTTATGAAGGAGTTATGTTGTGTACATGTGTCTCCTTACAAATAGCAGTAACGTGAACACTATCACTACATAAAAAATCGAGTAGTACAGGTTACTCAATTAGAGAGCGCTCATCAATTTATTAGTTAACACAGTGGTTTCAAATAAAAACATATAACACAATAAAATCAATGGTATTCTGTAGGCATAGTCTCACCATCCATATTTGTGTTTAATATGCTTCCATCTCGTATGATTTGTTTAGTCTCACAGGTATAATTGGTATAGATATCCTTATTGCACCAGAGTTCTGTTGCCAGCGGTATGCTACCACCTCCCGGTTATAATACTGAGGCTCTTAGCGTCTGGCAGCCGCATCAGCTGGAATGATTGCTTTCTTGACTCCAAATGGCTAGTTGGCTGAAGGTATAAGCTCACAACATTTTTACTTCAGATCCTAGAGGAGAGATTGTAACAGCTCACCATATCTGTCTTGTGCATTGATGGCGGAACCAAAACTCGGAAGGGTGTAGAGCTGTCAGATGTCCTTAATGTTGTCACAGTCCTGATAATGGGAGGGAGGCTGCGGCTAGTACTCATCTCCATCCTGTGTATGGATGGATGGATGGCAGGAAGCAATTAGCGGTGGTAGAATTGCTGTAGATGCTTGACGAATTTCTCTGCTGTCAAACTGTGGCGGTTTCTTCAGAAGGAAAGAGGCAGTAGTCCAGAGTCAAAGTGAGCTCTTATTTAAAGGCAGCAGTATCCAATCAAATGTCCTTATTAGTTAAATTAGTGAGAGTTTTCACCTGGGAAATAAAATCAAGGCAAGTATCTAATTTGGAGCAATTTAATAATGGTTAAATAACCCATACTTATATTTATCCACTTCATTCTTAAGCTCTTTGTTGAGACAGCTTCTTACCCAACAGAAGCTGACATGCTAGGAAATGTTTTAATTTCAGTAGCAATTTACACTGATAGCATGTTTCAGCTGCTGTTCTCTATTCTTTGGCTCCAGTAGTCTTCACATGTATGCTAGCAGTTTGGGTCTATTTAAGAAATAGAAAGACAAGTTTTTTTATGGTACTTGAACAGCGATGTTAAAGATTATTTTCTGCCACTTAACAGAGCTGGATTAAGAATGGCATGGACCTAATTATTATCAAGGGCCTATGGTGAGGAGTGGAGGAGGGGTGGATCAATGTTTTGTGGGCAAGACTAGTGTATCAGCAGCAGTAGTGTTGGGAGACGTGCGTCGCTGCCTTTGCCTGTGAGCCGGGACGCCGCGCCTCCCGCTGGTCCCCGCCCGGTGCGTAGCAACAGGCTGCTGGTATCAATGCCTCCAGGTTCCCGCCTGGCACCTAGCAACAGGCTAACACCGGGTGTTGGGATCTGCTGGACTCCTTGCAAGGGGGACGCCAGAGGCAGACGACATTCCCCGTTGCTTGATGTGTAGATAGGTGCAGCAGGGCAGCTGCACTGACTTATTTTGATTAACTTCCTGATTGGGTTAGGCTCATTTATATTCACTTCCTGTTCTCTCCCAAATTGCTGGTGATTGTTCCTGCTACATGTGAGAATCTGTCAGCTCAGTGTGTTCCTGAAATCGGTTACCTAGTCTTGATCGTGTTCGGGATCAGATCTAGTCTACCTAGAAATCAGGTTTTTGTGTGGACCTTCCACACAGATTATTACCTTTTCCTCTCTTATTGTTTACCATTTTGGGCATTGTTGCATTTATATACAGCTATACTCTGTCGCTTATTCCACCCTGTGCATTGTTGCATTCACATACAGTTTATTGTTTAATTGCGGATTCCATCCTGTGCATTGTTGCACTCACATACACTCTGTTATAAATGTCAGTTTGAGTATTGGGCAGTTAGTCTTGGTTGCATCCGGTGGGAGTCTCTCAGCACTATACCTTACTCTTGCCCCGCCTCCAATAGCTGCCTTGTCCATCCATAAGACCTGGGGGCATCTGAGTACGGGGTGGACCTAATTCACCCTGGAAAGGCGGTTGCTAAAGGTGAAGCCTAGCATAGCAAGAGGCTAATGGACTGCTGGGCAAGCATAATTGTATGAGTGCCACCTGGTGCCACCCGGTAGCCCTAAAAACAGAGTAGTCTTCGTAACAGTATCACCAGCCATTAACCGCAGCTTTGTGGGTCATTCTTATGGATGGATCCAGCTCAGCAGAACACCACTCAGATCTTGGCGAACCAGATCCAGGGGTTGACCCAGCAGATACAGGATCAGGATCTTTCTCTCCGAGTGGATTCTCAGGAGGTGGGTCGAAAAACACAGTACTCCTCACCACCAACCCCAAGGGATCCAAAACTCAATATCCCTGACAGATTCCCAGGGGATCGCAAACAGTTTGTTTTTTGAGCTGTAAACTCTATTTCCGGCTTAGGCCTCAGTCTTCTAGATCACAGACCCAGCGGGTGGGTATTGTCATCTCCCTCTTGCAGGGTGATCCGCAATCGCAGTCGCCCTATCTCTTTGGGACTGGGTCAACTCCTCCCATCACATTTCTTACCACCCCTTTCCATGACCATACTGTGGAACTATTTGCCATTCCCTCCAGGACAATGGTCTGAAATGGCTTCTAGGTGGGCAGCAAGAGGCATCAGTAGAGTCCACCATGTCATCGGTAAATTTGCACCACATGTTCCGGAAGCACCAAGAAAGCGCACAGTATTCACAAATGTGTCACTTTATTCACTCAGTGTTACCGTCCTCTCCCATTTGCAATATCTCACCCATTGATCATTATTGTATATACCTCCCAATTGACAGAGGCACCATTACCCGCCTTTACCATACTAATCTAGCCCCAGATCCTTGCACCCTCTCGCCCCATGAACAGGCCTGGGAACTTGATCTTGGTCATGAGCTAGGTCTGGAGACTTGGGACCTGAAACAATCAAACATTCTTAAATCAGCATTGCTATAAATTAAAACTGTAATAAAGTCCTCACAAGATGTTATAAAGTCCTCACTAGAAGCCGGAATCAATTAGCTGGGGTGATTTAACATGATGACAAAAGGGTGATAGTGTTGGGCTTTTATGCCCCTTTTTCTTGCCAGCGGTTGAATCTAGCCCTATGATTCTTGGTATAATTTATACACTGAATATTATAGCATGTAAATAATAACATTTTACATATGAAAATATATGACTAATCATAAATCAGATTACAACTAAATAATCATCCTAGAAAAGGCCAATTCATCATTTACTAAAATGTATAATTGAAATCATGGATTTTAATTGTTATCACATATGCTGGCACTACATTCTCACATTCCTTTTCTTTTCTTTTTTATTATTTTGTTTCTCTCTGTTTCTCATTTTCTATAAACTGTTTTCCTCTGATCATATTAGAGAGAAAAAAACAAATACATCTGGCAATTTAAAAGTAATTGTCAAACCTCACAATTAAGCTTACATTGGCTTTAAGTGATGCAATTTAAATTGTTTTCTTAGTAATTTGTTCATTACACACTGCAACATTTACTTATGTATAGTTTAAATGTGATGTTAATATAGCTTTTCTTACATTTTCCATAAACCCATACTTCCAATGTTTCTGAGAAATTACCAAGCAATTATTTTTTATATTATCCATATTTCTGCAGTTTATGGGCAATTAGTAATCCACCTGGGGATTGTTGCACTTTCATTATATATTCCTAATTTTTGTTATTATTTATTTTGTTATTTAACAAAGTTATTGTTTAAATCAGTGGTTCTCAAACTGTGTGCTGTGGCACCCTGTGGTGCCGCGGGACACTTGCAGGGGTGCCTCAGATTGGTGGTCCAGAACCAATTCAAACTATTTAGTGTCAATATAATAGGCACAACTAGTGCTTGTGGCTGGCAATCATAAAATATATGGACAAACAGAAGCGAATCTTGTTCCTTACACACAATAATTGAACCTAAGGATGACATCAGTGGCGTATCTACCTATTGGCCAGGATGGCACTCGCCAGGGGCGCCAGCTGAGGAGGGGCGTCACCCAACGGTGCCATCCATGGTGCCTTTCGTACCTTTGTTCCCCTTTTTCCTGGGAGTTCCTTACCCGCATCAACCACGGCAGGCAGCAGCTGGAGCCACTGTAAGGCGCCGGGGTCCGGCACCGCACCGCATTACAGTAAAGAAAACGCTGCATAAACTACAGCTCCCAGCAGCCCTTGCTGCCCGAGCTCACAAAAGCAAGGGCTGCTGGGAGCTGTAGTTTATGCAGTGTTTCTTTATTGTAATGCGGCACGGTGCCGGACCCTGGCACCTACAGTGGCTCCAGCTGCTGACTGCCGTGGTTGTTTCCTGTTGCCGGGGCGGGTTAGGAACTTCCAGGGGTAAGAGGTACAAAGGTGCTGCCTCTTCACTTCCCTTCAATGCCCAGGATGAGTATGAATATATGTGCACTACGAGCACTGACAGTGAAGACCCCCGCCTCCGCAATTTTTTTACAATTTGGCGCTATTCACATGCCAATTGGAGCTCTTGAACCGGCAGCCAATCAGGAGTGGCCGTGCAGCAGCTCCTGATTGGCTGCCAGTCCGTGGTCCGCAGAAGATTTGATAATGGTCTTGGTCCGGTCCGCGGAAGATTTGATAATGGTGGTGGTCATAGGAGCAGCGCCGAAGGCCGCCGACCAGAGCCTCCTCACCCGCACCGCCTCCCACAGCCACCTCCTCTGCACCACCACGGCACAGGACCTCCTCATCCACTGCACCACAGCCTTCTACACGCCGCAGATGCCCACAGCCGCCTCCACTGCCCACAGCCTCCACATCCTCTACACCAGCGACCACAGCTTTCTCCGCACCACCTCTACTCATTAGGCAGTCTCTTACCCTGCTGACTTTCTCTCTCCCTAGTCCATACTGTATGTCCTTGATGTCCCCCTTTGCCACTCTCCCTGTCCCTATGTCCCTGCTGACACACTCCCTGTCTCTGCTGTCACGCTCCCTGTCCCTATGTCACTGTCCCTGCTGTCACTCTCCCTGTCCCTATGTCACTGTCCCTGCTGTCACTTTCCCTGTCTCTATGTCCCTGCTGTCACTCTCCCTGTCCCTGAATATTCAGTGTGGCATAATGTGAATTTTGTCTCATTCAGTGTGAATTGTTGCTCATACTGTATGGCATAATATGACTTGTGGCTCATTCTGTGTGGCATAATGTGAATTTCGGCTCATTCCGTGTGGCATAATGTGAATTTTGTCTCATTCAGTGTGAATTTTGGCTCATACTGTGTGGCTTAATTTGAATTTCGGCTCATACTGTGTTGTATAATGTGAATTTCGGCTCATACTGTGTGGTGTAATGTGAATTTTGGCTCATACTGTGGGATATGATGTGAATTTCGGCTCATACCATGTGGCATATGTGAATTTCGGCTTATACTATGTCGCATAACGTGAATTTTGGCTCCCTCCATGTGGCATAATGTGAAAGTTGCACCAGTACTTTTTGTTTCATTCAGTGTGAATTGTGGCTCATACTGTATGGCATAATGTGACTTGTGGCTCATTCTGTGTGGCATAATGTGAATTTCGGCTCATTCCGTGTGGCATAATGTGAATTTTGTCTCATTCAGTGTGAATTTTGGCTCATACTGTGTGGCTTAATGTGAATTGTGGCTCAGACCGTGTGGCATATGTGAATTTGGCTCATACTATGTGATATAATATGAATTTTGGCTCATACTGTGTGGCATATGTGAATTTCGGCTCATACTGTGTAGTGTAATGTGAATTGCGGCTCATACTGTGTGGTATAATGTGAATTTTGGCTCATACTGTGTGATATGATGTGAATTTATTTGATCTATATATATATATATATATATATATATATAGATCAAATGACCGGCACTCCTTTGTTACATAAAGACTTGCGTCCCGGTGCCATTTAATCCCAAAAAGGGATAAATTGTATATAGGCCCTCATTCCGAGTTGATCGCTCACTAGCTATTTTTTGCAGAGCAGCGATCAGATAGTCGCCACCTCTAGGGGAGTGTATTTTCGCTTTGGAAGTGTGCGAACGCTTGTGCAGCCGAGCGGGACGACATTTTTTGCAGTTTCTGAGTAGCTCTGGATTTACTCAACCACTGCCATCACTTCAGCCTGCCCGGTCCCGGAATTGACGTCAGACACCCGCCCTGCAAACGCCTGGACACGCCTGCATTTTCCCTAACACTCCCAGAAAACGGTCAGTCGACACCCATAAATGCCCTCTTCCTGTCAATCTCCTTGTGATCGGTTGTGCGGATGGATTCGTCACTAGAAGTATTGCACAGCAATGATGCTGTTTGTACTTTGTACTCATATGACGTGCGTGCGCATTGCGGTGCATACGCATGCAAAGTAGTAACATGATCGCTGCGCTGTGAAAAACGGCAGCGAGCGATCAACTCAAAATGAGGGCCATAGTTCACAGTAGCGGCACTCAGCGACGACTTCTCCAAAGAATTAAAACACCATCACTCTGGATTATGACAACGTTTCAGGATCATTTATTTAGACCCTTTCGTCAGGATACCCTGACGATACGTATCCTAGCGAAAGGATCTCAATAAATGATCCTGAAACGTTGTCATAATCCAGAGTGATGGTGTTTTAATTCTTTGGAGAAGTCGTCGCTGAATGCCGCTACTGCGAACTATATATTAGTGATGTGCACCGGACATTTTTCGGGTTTTGTGTTTTGGTTTTGGATTCGGTTCCGCGGCCGTGTTTTGGATTCGGACGCATTTTGGCAAAACCTCCCTGAAAATTTTTTGTCGGATTCGGGTGTGTTTTGGATTCTGGTGTTTTTTTTCAAAAACCCCTCAAAAAAAGCTTAAATCATAGAATTTGTGGGTCATTTTGATCCCATAGTATTATTAACCTCAATAACTTAATAATTTCCACTCATTTCCAGTCTATTCTGAATACCTCACACCTCACAATATTATTTTTAGTCCTAAAATTTGCACCGAGGTCGCTGGATAACTAAGCTAAGTGACCAAAGTGGCCGACACAAACACCTGGCCCATCTAGGAGTGGCACTGCAGTGTCAGGCAGGATGGCACTTAAAAAAAATTGGCCCCAAACATCACATGATGCAAAGATAAATGAAAGAAAAAAGAGGTGCAACATGGAATTGCCCTTGGAAACTCCCACCCACCCTTATGTTGTATAAACAGGACATGCACACTTTAACAAACTCATAATTTCAGCGATAGGGTCTGCCACACGACTGTGACTGAAATTAGTGGTTGGTTTAGGCCCCCACCAAAAAAGAAGCAATCAATCTCTCCTTGCACAATTGGCTCTACAGAGGCAAGATGTCCACCTCCTCCTCATCGTTCAATTCCTCACCCCTTTCACTGTGTACATCCCCCTCCTTACAGATTATTAATTCGTCCCCACTGGAATCCACCATCTCAGGTCCCTGTGTACTTTCTGGAGGCAATTGCTGGTGAATGTCTCCACGGAGGAATTGATTATAATTCATTTTGATGAACATCATGTTCTCCACATTTTCTGGAAGTAACCTCGTACGCCGATCACTGACAAGGTGAGCGGCTGCACTAAACACTCTTTCGGAGTACACACTGGAGGAGGGGCAACTTAGATAAAATAAAGCCAGTTTGTGCAAGGGCCTCCAAATTGCCTCTTTTTCCTGCCAGTATACGTACGGACTGTCTGACGTGCCTACTTGGATGCGGTCACTCATATAATCCTCCACCATTCTTTCAATGGTGACAGAATCATATGCAGTGACAGTAGACGACATGTCAGTAATCGTTGGCAGGTCCTTCAGTCCGGACCAGATGTCAGCACTCGCTCCAGACTGCCCTGCATCACCGCCAGCGGGTGAGCTCGGAATTCTTAGCCTTTTCCTCGCAGCTCCAGTTGCGGGAGAATGTGAAGCAGGAGCTGTTGACGGGTCACGTTCCACTTGACTTGACAAGTGTCTCACCAGCAGGTCTTTGCACCTCTGCAGACTTGTGTCTGCCGGAAAGAGAGATACAACGTAGGCTTTAAACCTAGGATCGAGCACGGTGGGCAAAATGTAGTGCTCTGATTTCAACAGATTGACCACCCGTGAATCCTGGTTTAGCGAATTAAGGGCTCCATCCACAAGTCCCACATGCCTAGCGGAATCGCTCTGTTTTAGCTCCTCCTTCAATCTCTCCAGCTTCTTCTGCAAAAGCCTGATGAGGGGAATGACCTGACTCAGGCTGGCAGTGTCTGAACTGACTTCACGTGTGGCAAGTTCAAAGGGTTGCAGAACCTTGCACAACGTTGAAATCATTCTCCACTGCACTTGAGTCAGGTGCATTCCCCCTCCTTTGCCTATATCGTAGGCAGATGTATAGGCTTGAATGGCCTTTTGCTGCCCCTCCATCCTCTGAAGCATATAGAGGGTTGAATTCCACCTCGTTACCTCCTCTTGCTTCAGATGATGGCGGGACAGGTTCAGGAGTGTTTGCTGGTGCTCCAGTCTTCGGCATGCGGTGGCTGAATGCCGAAAGTGGCCCGCAATTCTTTGGGCCACCGACAGCATCTCTTGCAAGCCCCTGTCGTTTTTTAAAAAATTCTGCACCACCAATTTCAGTGTATGTGCAAAACATGGGATGTGCTGGAATTTGTCCAGATGTAATGCACGCACAATATTGCTGGCGTTGTCCGATGTCACAAATCCCCAGGAGAGTCCAATTGGGATAAGCCATTCTGCGATGATGTTCCTCAGTTTCCGTAAAAGGTTGTCAGCTGTGTGCCACTTATGGAAAGCGGTGATACAAAGCGTAGCCTGCCTAGGAACGAGTTGGCGTTTGCGAGATGCTGCTACTGGTGCCGCCGCTGCTGTTCTTGCTGCGGGAGGCAATACATCTACCCAGTGGGCTGTCACAGTCATATCGTCCTGAGTCTGCCCTGCTCCACTTGTCCACATGTCCGTGGTTAAGTGGACATTGGGTACAACTGCATTTTTTAGGACACTGGTGACTCTTTTTCTGACGTCTGTGTACATTCTCGGTATCGCCTGCCTAGAGAAATGGAACCTAGATGGTATTTGGTACCAGGGACACAGTACCTCAATCAATTCTCTAATTCCCTGTGAATTAACGGTGGATACCGGACACACGTTTAACACCACCGCAGCTGCCAAGACCTGAGTTATCCGCTTTGCAGCAGGTTGACTGCTGTGATATTTCATCTTCCTCGCAAAGGACTGTTGGACAGTCAATTGCTTACTGGAAGTAGTACAAGTGGTCTTCCGACTTCCCCTCTGGGATGACGATCGACTCCCAGCAGCAACAACAGCAGCGCCAGCAGCAGTAGGCGTTACACTCAAGGATGCATCGGAGAAATCCCAGGCAGGAGAGGACTCGTCAGACTTGCCAGTGACATGGCCTGCAGGACTATTGGCTTTCCTGTCTAAGGAGAAAATTGACACTGAGGGAGTTGGTGGTGTGGTTTGCAGGAGCTTGGTTACAAGAGGAAGGGATTTAGTTGTCAGTGGACTGCTTTCGCTGTCACCCAAAGTTTTTGAACTTGTCAATGACTTCTGATGACAGCTCTCCAGGTGACGTATAAGGGAGGATGTTCCTAGGTGGTTAACGTCCTTACCCCTACTTATTACAGCTTGACAAAGGCAACACACGGCTTGACACCTGTTGTCCGCATTTCTGTTAAAATAATACCACACCGAAGAGGTGATTTTTTTTGTAATTTGACCAGGCATGTCAATGGCCATATTCGTCCCACGGACAACAGGTGTCTCCCCGGGTGCCTGACTTAAACAAACCACCTCACCATCAGAATCCTCCCTGTCAATTTCCTCCTCAGCGCCGGCAACACCCATATCCTCATCCTGGTGTACTTCAACAGTGACAACTTCAATTTGACTATCAGGAACTGGACTGAAGGGTGCTCCTTCCAGCACTTGCAGGGAGCGTGCAAATGGTGGAAGGTGCCACCTCTTCCCGTCCAGTGTTGGGAAGGTCAGGCATCGCAACCGACACAAGTGGACTCTCCTTGGGGATTTGTGATTTAGAAGAACGTACAGTTCGTTGCTGTGCTTTTGCCAGCCTAAGTCTATTTATTTTCCTAGCGGGAGGATAAGTGCTTCTATCCTCATGTGAAGCTGAACCACTAGCCATGAACATAGGCCAGGGCCTCAGCCATTCCTTGCCACTCCGTGTCGTAAATGGCATATTGGCAAGTTTACGCTTTTCATCAGATGCTTTTAATTTTGATTTTTGGGTCATTTTACTGAATTTTTGTTTTTTGGATTTTACATGCTCTCTACTATGACATTGGGCATCGGCCTTGGCAGACGACGTTGATGGCATTTCATTGTCTCGGCCATGACTAGTGGCAGCAGCTTCAGCACGAGGTGGAAGTGGATCCTGATCTTTCCCTATTTTACCCTCCACATTTTTGTTCTCCATTTTTTAATGTATGGAATTATATGCCAGTAATATATCAATAGCAATGGCCTACTGTACCGTACTGCTATATATATATATATATATATATATACTAGTGGTCAGCAAAATTCTGCACTGTCCTCCTACTATATACTGCGCACAACTACAATGCAGCACAGATATGGATGGATAGTATACTTGACGACACAGAGGTAGAGCAATGGACTACTGTACCGTACTGCTATATATATACTGGTGGTCAGCAAAATTCTACACTGTCCTCCTATTATATACTACAACGCAGCACAGATATGAAGCGTTTTCAGGCAGAGAACGTAGATATTTGCAGCACACTGAGCACAGATATTTGCAGCACACTAAGCACAGATATTTGCAGCACACTGAACACAGAAACTGAGAGGACGCAGCCATGTCCTCTCGCTATCATCTCCAATGCACGAGTGAAAATGGCGGCGACGCGCGGCTCTTTATATGCAATACGAATCTCGCGGGAATACGACAGCGGGATGATGACGTTCGGGCGCGTTCGTGTTAACCGAGCAAGGCGGGAAGATCCGAGGCTGCCTCAGAACCGTGTAAAATGGGTAAAGTTCGGGGGGATTCGGATCTCGAGGAACCGAACCCGCTTATCTCTAGTATGTGTATATATATATATATACACACACACACACACAAACATAGTTGCACCCACCTTCCCTATATCAAATAGGAGGGGGCAGTCCCTTACTTTGCCAGGGGTGCTCGGACCCCTAGATACACCCCTGGATGACATATAAACATAATTTACTTGATTTAATATTACTATATAATGTATCTCAATAAGAGACTTTTGGCCTAGGGATGCCATGAAAAGTTTTTTGATACTCTAGGGTGCCGGGATTTTAAAAAGTTTGGGAACAACTGGTTTAAATAGCATTCATTGTAAGAGTAACACAATGTGGAATACAATAAAGATGCATTTGCATAGACAAACAGTAAAATATTATCAAACTTAACATCTCTGTAGCTCATACTTGCCTACCTGACCCTCTCCATGAGGGAGAAAATGCTCTGTTCCTGGACTTTCCTGGTAATGTATGATTGCCATCACCTGTGGTGAAATACCTTTCTTATCAATTAACTAGCTCACCACAGGTGATGGCAATCATACATTACCAGGAAAGTCCAGGAACAGAGCATTTTCTCCCTCATGGAGAGGGTCAGGTAGGCAAGTATGCTGTAGCTCAGTGTTTCCCAACCTCGGTCCTCAAGGCACACTAACAGTCCTGGTTTTAGTGCTATCCAGGCTTGAACACAGGTGACTTAATTAGTACCTCAGTTATTTTGATTTAACCATCGGTGCTGAAGACTGGATATTACTAAAACCTGCACTGTTGGTGTGCCTTGAAGACCGTGGTTGGGAATGCTTTTGCTAAATATTGTTTCATGTACATAGCTATGTAATCTAAAGATTTCCTGTAATAATGAACCAGATTAAAATTCAATTGACAGTTTGCTGTAAAAAAGGGATTTATCACTTACTGTTTTCATTAATAATAATTGTATATCATAAGCAATATATATTAGCAAGCAGTGAGCATTAGAACTTGGCAGGATAAACTGGCCATACAACTAAAGATTTATTGTCCAATCTGGCTGGTTGTAATAAAACTGTTTTAGAAAAAAAAGAAGAGGGAATTCTGTATTGTCGACGCACAGAAAAAAACTAATTCTAAAAGATAGCCTTTATTAGATATATATTAAAATATGAATATGATTAATTCATTCCCAACTACAGTGAAACATAGAATTAAAATCACAGACAAACAGGTAAGTGAATCTAAACAAAAGATTGAAAATGTGTGAATAAAGATTTTAAAAAGCGTGTCCACGTGTGTTTGCAAGTATGTCTTAGTATTCGGGGATTACTATATTGGTACAGATACCATCAATGTTTCTACATCCATCCAATATTATTCGACTACTGTCAACATCAACAGTGTCGGTACATACATATAATGTCGACCACTAGTAGAATCTAAGATGTCTATATCTAATGTTCTGAGTTCAAAACACTTTGGGATCGTATATAATGTGGAGCTTCAAATTCCTCAATTTTGTTAATTGTGGTGACTATAAATCATCTGTAGGTATACTCACAGATCTGATTCCCTTTAGATCTATTTCTGATATATTGAGAGCCTCTCACACTGGCTGTCAATATTATTGGGGTATCTATTTATGCATGGAAACATATAGCTTCAGAGGGTATAGTATTCCCTGCTTATATAGAGAGTAACTGTCTTATACAGTGATGTTATTTATATATATGGTGTCCACCTGTGTTACACAGATTTCAAGGATACTGCTTATGTTAGGGGTATTGCAGCCCCAATTGTACTTCCCAAGCAGACCGTTTATCAATACGGTTTATTCCTTATACATCAAATATTGGCCATAGTGTCCAGCTGTATTACACAGATTTCACAGATACTGCTTATATTAGGGGTATTGCAGCCCCAGTTATACTTCCAAAGCAGGCCGTTTATCAGTACGGTTTATTCCTTATGCATCAGATATTAGCCATACCATTATAGTTGGCTACTGATGTTATTAAACTGTATAATAGTTTCAGTTTTTAAACAAGCTGATTCTCATGCATAGTACTCTCAATTAACAGTGAGGAATAGATCTTATTTACTTATATAAGTCAAGGGGTGGTCAGAAATTATCAGAAAGTGGTCAAAAGATATAGTGACCTATATACATGTTCATTAGATCCAAATTTATTAAACTCAGAATAATTTGTGTTTTATTACAGATATTTATTAGTATTTATCCTTGGATAGAGTTTTGGATTTACACTGTACCCCAAATTCTAAGATGTCTATTGTTGTTGGTAGTTATTGCATCACAATATGTTTAATATATATTAATAAAATTTGTGAGCTTCTCATATACTGCTTTTAGCAGTAGTCACTTCAGACTATTGAGTCTGTCTATTAATATGGCAGACTTTTTTGCTACAATGTGTGGCACTTAATGTATCTTATTCAGAGCATGCAGCTGCTATGCTCCTGGATGTTGCCAATTGTTGCAATGTGATACTTTATAACATAGGCTGCTTTACTAGTACTTGCTTCAAACTGCTGTTAGGATCTGTACTATTACAGCTGCACTATTGTTCATATAGATTGCGGTAGTGTAAAAGCGCTTTAGTATTCACAATGTTTTTACAGCTACATACATTCTATCCTATAGACTCTGACTGTCTTTAATCATGGCAGTCTATGTAAGCAGGTCTGGATGTAACTTGCAGGTATAAGCATGTGTCACTGTGCTTAATACAAATGGCTACAATCTATTGAGCATAATTTTCTTTATCATTAAACTGCCAGCTAACGTCTCATATCAATTTGTATAATTGCATCATAGCTTTCTGACTGTCTTTAATCATGGCAGTCTATGTAAGCAAGTCTAGATGTGACATACAGATATAGGCATGTATCGCTATGTTTCATACAGATGGCTACAGTCTATTGAGCCTATTTTTCTTATCATTAAACTACCAGCTAACGTCTCATATCAATTTATATAATTGCATCATAGCTTCAAACACTGAAAACGCGTGGACACGCTGTGCCCTACACGCGTGTTTCACTGCACTTATGGCAGCTTCGTCAGGGAGCAACAAGAGCGCTTCCCGTGGACATGTTTAAATCTGATTCATGCGGCCCAATCAGCGTTGTGAGTTCTAGACTCTAATGCCGCCTGCCAATCATATTGCGGCTACGGCCCGGAGCATCATATGCCGCTTACCAATCAAAGTGCGGCTATGACTCAAAACGTCACAAGTATCAGCCCGCCAATCGGATGTTCTCCTGTTTGGGCATGTGGCGTCCTCGTCCAATCATGGCGTCTGAGTGTAAGCAATGTTATGTCGATTGGAACGGGGTTTTCTCTCTCATTATGCCCCGGTATCTGTATGAGGAATAATTCTATCTTCATGCCGGTATGAGATCTTTGGTTTATGTGATGCATAAATCCCACTGTTTTCCACCTCACATTAGCAGGGTAATCCTATCCTGCGTATTCAGGTTTTGACATTTTCATTTCTCTTTGATAATAAATTAAATGAATGCATGTTTCCGGGTCAGTCTTTTTTCTTTATTATTTTAAACCCTGTCACATGCACTGTATATAATCTATGTCCCACATTTATATTGCATTTAGATATCTCTAATGTACAGATATCCGCATATATATATGGATAGGGTTAGGGGTTCAAATCCCAATCGGGCTATAGATTATTTATAAATTCTTTACATAGTAAAATTAATCATTCAGGGGTCCAGTATGTTATAAAGTTAATGTTACTGTAAAATGAATCCCCGGATAGAGTGATCAGGCTTATTCCACATTTCATATCCATACATGAGTGTTTATTCACCTATCATGTAAATTGCATAATAGTATATGCCCGTCAGATTGTATTAATGAGACCATATTTATTCGATTCATACGCTGATGACATAAATTATATTGTTCGGCATTCAATTCCATACATAGAGACTCCTAAGTATTTTTAAATATCTAATTATATGTTAGATATTAATGAGTAAAACTTGATAATCAGTAATAAATCAAAAAAAGAAGCTGGATAGTGATAGTGCCACTAGGGAGAGTGATACAGTGAACATGGTCAGTAATGAGAAGAAAATATATAATGGAAAGATTAAGTGCTGACTGTGCTTCAGAGGGGTGTGACCAGGTAATAGTGTGAATATCATGAATGATATATCAATGTGATAAGGTAGTAATATAATTGTGACAATAATTATTATGAAAATAAAAACGCAACTAAATAAAAAAGTGAACAAAGAAAAAGTGAGAAGACAAAAACAAACAACACACACTGGTGATGGTGAAAGGGTATCAAGACATCTATATATAATTGTGGTACTTTCTACACTGTGATATTGAGTGTAGGAAGAGTTAAATGTCAAAGGGATTGTGTATCTCTCAATAAAACAATCGTTAGGTATTCAATATGTACAGTACATATATCTCTTATGATAGAATTGCCTTACTTTGTTCTTACAGATATGGGTTCAATTCACGAAGGGGATGTAGCTATTTGACTCATTCATCCCATACGGGCATACACTATTAAGCAGGAAAATCATTTTGGTTTCAAATTTCAGTAATTCCTGATCTAGATCTCCCCCTCTTATGCCAAGTTGTATATGTTTGATCCCAAAGGCTTTGAGGCCTGTTGGGTCTCCATTGTGATGGTTTAGAAAATGTCTGGCTACAGGTGGTAAGGGTTTGAACCTAGTTAGATCTTTTTTGGCATTCCGGATACTGCCAATATGCTCTAAAAGTCTAACTTTCAAAGGTCGTGACGTTTTCCCGATGTATTTTTTGCTACAGGGGCATTCAAGATGGTAAACCGTGCCTATTGATGTGCAGGTAATTTTGGAGGATATAATCCATTTCTTTCCATATTTGTCTGTAAATTGTTTCGTAGGGATCATAAACTTACAGGCCTTGCAATTACCACAGGGAAATGACCCTTTCTTCCTCACATCATTTGATATAAGTGGGGAGAGATGGCTGTGTACCACCTTATCCCTCAAGTTGGGTGATCTTCGCCAACTGGTTAGTGGTTTGTCAGGAAGCAACCTGGCTAAGTCTTCATCAGTATGAAGGACAGGCCAGTGTTTGGTTAGAATAGTATTGATTTCCCTCCAATGCGTGTTGAAGGTTCCTACATATCTAATGGGTTCTTCCTTTTTGCTTTTGATTCTTGGTGTTAATAGAGAGTCTCGCTGGTAGGTCTCAACTTCCTTAATAGATTTTTTGATCAATCTATTACTGTATCCTCTCTTTTTGAAGCGTTCACTTAACTCGTTCTGCCTTAATCGAAAGGTATCTTCAGTGGAGCAGTTTCTTTTAGTTCTCAAAAGTTCTCCTTTAGGAATGCCCCTGATGGTTGCTGGGAGGTGGGAACTTGTTGAATGCAGTAGACTGTTGGTAGCTGTGGGTTTTCTGTAAAGGTCTGTTGAGATATTCCCATCCTCATCAATCTGGATGGTTATATCTAAAAAGTTGATGGATCTTTGACTCGCTTCCAACGTTAACTTTAGATTGAGATGATTGATATTCAAAATGTCAATGAATTCCCACAGCTCTTTGGAGGGGCCTTCCCACAATATCAGGATATCGTCAATGTACCTCAGATATACCAGAATGTTATTAGTGTATCTCTCCAACGATTCCTGGAAGACCACCTCCCTTTCCCACCACCCCAGGTAGAGGTTGGCGTACGTGGGGGCACATGCTGTCCCCATCGCCGTCCCTCTAACCTGGAGGTAATGGCGCTCATTGCAGGTGAAATAGTTGTGGGAAAGTAAAAATTCCAGCAATTCAACAAGAAAATCATTTCGTTCGTTTTGAGCCTCCATATTGAGAAAGTATTTGGTGGCTGCAATGCCATGTTTGTGGTTAATGCTTGTATAGAGACTCTCCACGTCACATGTCACAAGCCACACCCCCGGACTGACATTCAAGTTGTTTAGTTTGTTCAGGACATCCATTGTATCTCGTACATACGAGGGAAGGGTGGTGACGTGTTTACGTAGATAATGATCTACGAAAATGCTGGCATTTTCCGTCAGACTGCCCATCCCAGAAAGGATTGGTCTTCCTGGAGGTTTTCTCTCATTTTTATGTATCTTCGGCAGTAAGTAAAGTGTCGGTGTTTTGGGTTTGTTCATTTTCAGAAATTCCCAATCTTTTTTAGTTATGACATTGTTGTTATATGCCCTCTGAACAAGATTGTTATATTGTTGAAGATACGTATTTGTAGGATTAAAGTAGAGTTTTTTGTAACAGCTTGTGTCCCCCAGCTGTCTCTCTAGTTCTTCTAAATATAGATTTCTTGGCCATAGTACTATATTGCCCCCCTTATCTGAGGGCTTTACTATGGTATCTTGCCACTCAGTGATCTCCTTGAGTGCCGATCTTTCTTCTGTATTTAGATTATCAGTGTGGTATTTATTGGATGAACATAGTGAGTCTAAGTCTTTGGACACAAGTCTGAGAAAGACTTCTATTTGAGGACAAATCTTTATGTCTGGGAGGAATTTAGATTTTCTAGTTATCCTTGATCTGTCTTCCACCTCTTTGTCATTAATTTGAGTTGGATTGGATTCAGCAGAGAGTTCTTCCAAAATTTGTAGGGTCATGAGGTCATCAGTGTCCATATTACTTGTTGAGGGGTTAGCATTTCTACTTCCCTGACTGGAGAAGAATTTTTTCAACAGGATCTTCCTAGTAAATAGTTGGAGATCCTTTTCACATTCGAAACGATCTGGTTTTCGTGTGGGGGAGAAGGATAATCCTCTACTAAGAACAGATATTTGGTTGTGAGTCAAAGTTCTTTCCGTTAAATTGACGATTTTTAATTCATCCGTTGTCTCTTCTGAATTTAAGCCAACTTGAGAGGTTACTTCCTGTATTGTCTCCTCTCCCTGGGTTCCTCTCGCCAGTCCAGGGTATCTCTCTTTCTTCTTCCTCCCCTGGCCTCTCCTGATTTTTCGCCCTCTGTATTTTGTGTAACTCTGGGGTATTTTGGGCCCTTCTCTAAAAAATCCCGTTTAAACGTCCTTTTGATGGTTCCGGTATTTGGGCCTTCACTTTCCGATGAATCCATCTCAGAGGTAGAATAATTAATGGATCGGTTGGTTCTATAACGCTGGGTAGGTATATTCCATTTAAACACTCTGTTTGATGCGTAATCATTTTTGTCCCTCTGAAATTTCCTACGTTTCTTTTCAATTATGTCTTTCTCATACTCTTCTACATCCTTCCTATATTTTTCATATCTTAACTGAAACTGTTCTAGTGATTCAAAGTTCTTCAATTTTTCTCCTAGTATGGTAATTTCCTGGTTCAATTGGGTAAGTATTATTTCGTCATGCTTCATGAGAATCTTAATTAGGTCATTGGAACATTGGGTCAAGACTCCCTCCCATTCTTTTTTTAGTGTATCATTCGCTAACTCGTAAGCTGGAAATAGCTTAGGTCTTAGGCCTCTCGGAATTAATTTATTCCGTAAGTAGTTTTCAAAAGTGCTTCTGTTCCAACTGGTTTTACTTTGTTTCATAAGAGCTGTTTTTAAGTTATATAGATCCTCAGTCCAGTTGGGATCATTTAGGTCCAGTTGGCTGAGATTAGAATTGAAAATGGAGTCAATGTCGTTTTTCAATTTATCTCGTCTATTTTCCAGGTCTCGAGTGAGACTAAATGTGGACATGATTACGGGTGAGCGCTCTAATAGAAAATTCCAGGAATATTAAGTAATCTATTCAGTTTAGAGGTGCTAGATACAAAAAAAGGACTGGTCAAGGCGACCAGTAATAGTATACACAGAACTAGATATCTGCACACTCAAACAATCAGTATTGTAATGATCTTGGGTGAATGTATATGATTCATCACCATACATTCACTTGTATGACCCCTATTTTATATTGTACACAATGTTGATTAAATTTAGGGGGTGCAGTCAACTACAGTTTATCAAGACTGTTTTAGAAAAAAAAGAAGAGGGAATTCTGTATTGTCGACGCACAGAAAAAAACTAATTCTAAAAGATAGCCTTTATTAGATATATATTAAAATATGAATATGATTAATTCATTCCCAACTACAGTGAAACATAGAATTAAAATCACAGACAAACAGGTAAGTGAATCTAAACAAAAGATTGAAAATGTGTGAATAAAGATTTTAAAAAGCGTGTCCACGTGTGTTTGCAAGTATGTCTTAGTATTCGGGGATTACTATATTGGTACAGATACCATCAATGTTTCTACATCCATCCAATATTATTCGACTACTGTCAACATCAACAGTGTCGGTACATACATATAATGTCGACCACTAGTAGAATCTAAGATGTCTATATCTAATGTTCTGAGTTCAAAACACTTTGGGATCGTATATAATGTGGAGCTTCAAATTCCTCAATTTTGTTAATTGTGGTGACTATAAATCATCTGTAGGTATACTCACAGATCTGATTCCCTTTAGATCTATTTCTGATATATTGAGAGCCTCTCACACTGGCTGTCAATATTATTGGGGTATCTATTTATGCATGGAAACATATAGCTTCAGAGGGTATAGTATTCCCTGCTTATATAGAGAGTAACTGTCTTATACAGTGATGTTATTTATATATATGGTGTCCACCTGTGTTACACAGATTTCAAGGATACTGCTTATGTTAGGGGTATTGCAGCCCCAATTGTACTTCCCAAGCAGACCGTTTATCAATACGGTTTATTCCTTATACATCAAATATTGGCCATAGTGTCCAGCTGTATTACACAGATTTCACAGATACTGCTTATATTAGGGGTATTGCAGCCCCAGTTATACTTCCAAAGCAGGCCGTTTATCAGTACGGTTTATTCCTTATGCATCAGATATTAGCCATACCATTATAGTTGGCTACTGATGTTATTAAACTGTATAATAGTTTCAGTTTTTAAACAAGCTGATTCTCATGCATAGTACTCTCAATTAACAGTGAGGAATAGATCTTATTTACTTATATAAGTCAAGGGGTGGTCAGAAATTATCAGAAAGTGGTCAAAAGATATAGTGACCTATATACATGTTCATTAGATCCAAATTTATTAAAGTCAGAATAATTTGTGTTTTATTACAGATATTTATTAGTATTTATCCTTGGATAGAGTTTTGGATTTACACTGTACCCCAAATTCTAAGATGTCTATTGTTGTTGGTAGTTATTGCATCACAATATGTTTAATATATATTAATAAAATTTGTGAGCTTCTCATATACTGCTTTTAGCAGTAGTCACTTCAGACTATTGAGTCTGTCTATTAATATGGCAGACTTTTTTGCTACAATGTGTGGCACTTAATGTATCTTATTCAGAGCATGCAGCTGCTATGCTCCTGGATGTTGCCAATTGTTGCAATGTGATACTTTATAACATAGGCTGCTTTACTAGTACTTGCTTCAAACTGCTGTTAGGATCTGTACTATTACAGCTGCACTATTGTTCATATAGATTGCGGTAGTGTAAAAGCGCTTTAGTATTCACAATGTTTTTACAGCTACATACATTCTATCCTATAGACTCTGACTGTCTTTAATCATGGCAGTCTATGTAAGCAGGTCTGGATGTAACTTGCAGGTATAAGCATGTGTCACTGTGCTTAATACAAATGGCTACAATCTATTGAGCATAATTTTCTTTATCATTAAACTGCCAGCTAACGTCTCATATCAATTTGTATAATTGCATCATAGCTTTCTGACTGTCTTTAATCATGGCAGTCTATGTAAGCAAGTCTAGATGTGACATACAGATATAGGCATGTATCGCTATGTTTCATACAGATGGCTACAGTCTATTGAGCCTATTTTTCTTATCATTAAACTACCAGCTAACGTCTCATATCAATTTATATAATTGCATCATAGCTTCAAACACTGAAAACGCGTGGACACGCTGTGCCCTACACGCGTGTTTCACTGCACTTATGGCAGCTTCGTCAGGGAGCAACAAGAGCGCTTCCCGTGGACATGTTTAAATCTGATTCATGCGGCCCAATCAGCGTTGTGAGTTCTAGACTCTAATGCCGCCTGCCAATCATATTGCGGCTACGGCCCGGAGCATCATATGCCGCTTACCAATCAAAGTGCGGCTATGACTCAAAACGTCACAAGTATCAGCCCGCCAATCGGATGTTCTCCTGTTTGGGCATGTGGCGTCCTCGTCCAATCATGGCGTCTGAGTGTAAGCAATGTTATGTCGATTGGAACGGGGTTTTCTCTCTCATTATGCCCCGGTATCTGTATGAGGAATAATTCTATCTTCATGCCGGTATGAGATCTTTGGTTTATGTGATGCATAAATCCCACTGTTTTCCACCTCACATTAGCAGGGTAATCCTATCCTGCGTATTCAGGTTTTGACATTTTCATTTCTCTTTGATAATAAATTAAATGAATGCATGTTTCCGGGTCAGTCTTTTTTCTTTATTATTTTAAACCCTGTCACATGCACTGTATATAATCTATGTCCCACATTTATATTGCATTTAGATATCTCTAATGTACAGATATCCGCATATATATATGGATAGGGTTAGGGGTTCAAATCCCAATCGGGCTATAGATTATTTATAAATTCTTTACATAGTAAAATTAATCATTCAGGGGTCCAGTATGTTATAAAGTTAATGTTACTGTAAAATGAATCCCCGGATAGAGTGATCAGGCTTATTCCACATTTCATATCCATACATGAGTGTTTATTCACCTATCATGTAAATTGCATAATAGTATATGCCCGTCAGATTGTATTAATGAGACCATATTTATTCGATTCATACGCTGATGACATAAATTATATTGTTCGGCATTCAATTCCATACATAGAGACTCCTAAGTATTTTTAAATATCTAATTATATGTTAGATATTAATGAGTAAAACTTGATAATCAGTAATAAATCAAAAAAAGAAGCTGGATAGTGATAGTGCCACTAGGGAGAGTGATACAGTGAACATGGTCAGTAATGAGAAGAAAATATATAATGGAAAGATTAAGTGCTGACTGTGCTTCAGAGGGGTGTGACCAGGTAATAGTGTGAATATCATGAATGATATATCAATGTGATAAGGTAGTAATATAATTGTGACAATAATTATTATGAAAATAAAAACGCAACTAAATAAAAAAGTGAACAAAGAAAAAGTGAGAAGACAAAAACAAACAACACACACTGGTGATGGTGAAAGGGTATCAAGACATCTATATATAATTGTGGTACTTTCTACACTGTGATATTGAGTGTAGGAAGAGTTAAATGTCAAAGGGATTGTGTATCTCTCAATAAAACAATCGTTAGGTATTCAATATGTACAGTACATATATCTCTTATGATAGAATTGCCTTACTTTGTTCTTACAGATATGGGTTCAATTCACGAAGGGGATGTAGCTATTTGACTCATTCATCCCATACGGGCATACACTATTAAGCAGGAAAATCATTTAGGTTTCAAATTTCAGTAATTCCTGATCTAGATCTCCCCCTCTTATGCCAAGTTGTATATGTTTGATCCCAAAGGCTTTGAGGCCTGTTGGGTCTCCATTGTGATGGTTTAGAAAATGTCTGGCTACAGGTGGTAAGGGTTTGAACCTAGTTAGATCTTTTTTGGCATTCCGGATACTGCCAATATGCTCTAAAAGTCTAACTTTCAAAGGTCGTGACGTTTTCCCGATGTATTTTTTGCTACAGGGGCATTCAAGATGGTAAACCGTGCCTATTGATGTGCAGGTAATTTTGGAGGATATAATCCATTTCTTTCCATATTTGTCTGTAAATTGTTTCGTAGGGATCATAAACTTACAGGCCTTGCAATTACCACAGGGAAATGACCCTTTCTTCCTCACATCATTTGATATAAGTGGGGAGAGATGGCTGTGTACCACCTTATCCCTCAAGTTGGGTGATCTTCGCCAACTGGTTAGTGGTTTGTCAGGAAGCAACCTGGCTAAGTCTTCATCAGTATGAAGGACAGGCCAGTGTTTGGTTAGAATAGTATTGATTTCCCTCCAATGCGTGTTGAAGGTTCCTACATATCTAATGGGTTCTTCCTTTTTGCTTTTGATTCTTGGTGTTAATAGAGAGTCTCGCTGGTAGGTCTCAACTTCCTTAATAGATTTTTTGATCAATCTATTACTGTATCCTCTCTTTTTGAAGCGTTCACTTAACTCGTTCTGCCTTAATCGAAAGGTATCTTCAGTGGAGCAGTTTCTTTTAGTTCTCAAAAGTTCTCCTTTAGGAATGCCCCTGATGGTTGCTGGGAGGTGGGAACTTGTTGAATGCAGTAGACTGTTGGTAGCTGTGGGTTTTCTGTAAAGGTCTGTTGAGATATTCCCATCCTCATCAATCTGGATGGTTATATCTAAAAAGTTGATGGATCTTTGACTCGCTTCCAACGTTAACTTTAGATTGAGATGATTGATATTCAAAATGTCAATGAATTCCCACAGCTCTTTGGAGGGGCCTTCCCACAATATCAGGATATCGTCAATGTACCTCAGATATACCAGAATGTTATTAGTGTATCTCTCCAACGATTCCTGGAAGACCACCTCCCTTTCCCACCACCCCAGGTAGAGGTTGGCGTACGTGGGGGCACATGCTGTCCCCATCGCCGTCCCTCTAACCTGGAGGTAATGGCGCTCATTGCAGGTGAAATAGTTGTGGGAAAGTAAAAATTCCAGCAATTCAACAAGAAAATCATTTCGTTCGTTTTGAGCCTCCATATTGAGAAAGTATTTGGTGGCTGCAATGCCATGTTTGTGGTTAATGCTTGTATAGAGACTCTCCACGTCACATGTCACAAGCCACACCCCCGGACTGACATTCAAGTTGTTTAGTTTGTTCAGGACATCCATTGTATCTCGTACATACGAGGGAAGGGTGGTGACGTGTTTACGTAGATAATGATCTACGAAAATGCTGGCATTTTCCGTCAGACTGCCCATCCCAGAAAGGATTGGTCTTCCTGGAGGTTTTCTCTCATTTTTATGTATCTTCGGCAGTAAGTAAAGTGTCGGTGTTTTGGGTTTGTTCATTTTCAGAAATTCCCAATCTTTTTTAGTTATGACATTGTTGTTATATGCCCTCTGAACAAGATTGTTATATTGTTGAAGATACGTATTTGTAGGATTAAAGTAGAGTTTTTTGTAACAGCTTGTGTCCCCCAGCTGTCTCTCTAGTTCTTCTAAATATAGATTTCTTGGCCATAGTACTATATTGCCCCCCCTTATCTGAGGGCTTTACTATGGTATCTTGCCACTCAGTGATCTCCTTGAGTGCCGATCTTTCTTCTGTATTTAGATTATCAGTGTGGTATTTATTGGATGAACATAGTGAGTCTAAGTCTTTGGACACAAGTCTGAGAAAGACTTCTATTTGAGGACAAATCTTTATGTCTGGGAGGAATTTAGATTTTCTAGTTATCCTTGATCTGTCTTCCACCTCTTTGTCATTAATTGCCGAAGATACATAAAAATGAGAGAAAACCTCCAGGAAGACCAATCCTTTCTGGGATGGGCAGTCTGACGGAAAATGCCAGCATTTTCGTAGATCATTATCTACGTAAACACGTCACCACCCTTCCCTCGTATGTACGAGATACAATGGATGTCCTGAACAAACTAAACAACTTGAATGTCAGTCCGGGGGTGTGGCTTGTGACATGTGACGTGGAGAGTCTCTATACAAGCATTAACCACAAACATGGCATTGCAGCCACCAAATACTTTCTCAATATGGAGGCTCAAAACGAACGAAATGATTTTCTTGTTGAATTGCTGGAATTTTTACTTTCCCACAACTATTTCACCTGCAATGAGCGCCATTACCTCCAGGTTAGAGGGACGGCGATGGGGACAGCATGTGCCCCCACGTACGCCAACCTCTACCTGGGGTGGTGGGAAAGGGAGGTGGTCTTCCAGGAATCGTTGGAGAGATACACTAATAACATTCTGGTATATCTGAGGTACATTGACGATATCCTGATATTGTGGGAAGGCCCCTCCAAAGAGCTGTGGGAATTCATTGACATTTTGAATATCAATCATCTCAATCTAAAGTTAACGTTGGAAGCGAGTCAAAGATCCATCAACTTTTTAGATATAACCATCCAGATTGATGAGGATGGGAATATCTCAACAGACCTTTACAGAAAACCCACAGCTACCAACAGTCTACTGCATTCAACAAGTTCCCACCTCCCAGCAACCATCAGGGGCATTCCTAAAGGAGAACTTTTGAGAACTAAAAGAAACTGCTCCACTGAAGATACCTTTCGATTAAGGCAGAACGAGTTAAGTGAACGCTTCAAAAAGAGAGGATACAGTAATAGATTGATCAAAAAATCTATTAAGGAAGTTGAGACCTACCAGCGAGACTCTCTATTAACACCAAGAATCAAAAGCAAAAAGGAAGAACCCATTAGATATGTAGGAACCTTCAACACGCATTGGAGGGAAATCAATACTATTCTAACCAAACACTGGCCTGTCCTTCATACTGATGAAGACTTAGCCAGGTTGCTTCCTGACAAACCACTAACCAGTTGGCGAAGATCACCCAACTTGAGGGATAAGGTGGTACACAGCCATCTCTCCCCACTTATATCAAATGATGTGAGGAAGAAAGGGTCATTTCCCTGTGGTAATTGCAAGGCCTGTAAGTTTATGATCCCTACGAAACAATTTACAGACAAATATGGAAAGAAATGGATTATATCCTCCAAAATTACCTGCACATCAATAGGCACGGTTTACCATCTTGAATGCCCCTGTAGCAAAAAATACATCGGGAAAACGTCACGACCTTTGAAAGTTAGACTTTTAGAGCATATTGGCAGTATCCGGAATGCCAAAAAAGATCTAACTAGGTTCAAACCCTTACCACCTGTAGCCAGACATTTTCTAAACCATCACAATGGAGACCCAACAGGCCTCAAAGCCTTTGGGATCAAACATATACAACTTGGCATAAGAGGGGGAGATCTAGATCAGGAATTACTGAAATTTGAAACCAAAATGATTTTCCTGCTTAATAGTGTATGCCCGTATGGGATGAATGAGTCAAATAGCTACATCCCCTTCGTGAATTGAACCCATATCTGTAAGAACAAAGTAAGGCAATTCTATCATAAGAGATATATGTACTGTACATATTGAATACCTAACGATTGTTTTATTGAGAGATACACAATCCCTTTGACATTTAACTCTTCCTACACTCAATATCACAGTGTAGAAAGTACCACAATTATATATAGATGTCTTGATACCCTTTCACCATCACCAGTGTGTGTTGTTTGTTTTTGTCTTCTCACTTTTTCTTTGTTCACTTTTTTATTTAGTTGCGTTTTTATTTTCATAATAATTATTGTCACAATTATATTACTACCTTATCACATTGATATATCATTCATGATATTCACACTATTACCTGGTCACACCCCTCTGAAGCACAGTCAGCACTTAATCTTTCCATTATATATTTTCTTCTCATTACTGACCATGTTCACTGTATCACTCTCCCTAGTGGCACTATCACTATCCAGCTTCTTTTTTTGATTTATTACTGATTATCAAGTTTTACTCATTAATATCTAACATATAATTAGATATTTAAAAATACTTAGGAGTCTCTATGTATGGAATTGAATGCCGAACAATATAATTTATGTCATCAGCGTATGAATCGAATAAATATGGTCTCATTAATACAATCTGACGGGCATATACTATTATGCAATTTACATGATAGGTGAATAAACACTCATGTATGGATATGAAATGTGGAATAAGCCTGATCACTCTATCCGGGGATTCATTTTACAGTAACATTAACTTTATAACATACTGGACCCCTGAATGATTAATTTTACTATGTAAAGAATTTATAAATAATCTATAGCCCGATTGGGATTTGAACCCCTAACCCTATCCATATATATATGCGGATATCTGTACATTAGAGATATCTAAATGCAATATAAATGTGGGACATAGATTATATACAGTGCATGTGACAGGGTTTAAAATAATAAAGAAAAAAGACTGACCCGGAAACATGCATTCATTTAATTTATTATCAAAGAGAAATGAAAATGTCAAAACCTGAATACGCAGGATAGGATTACCCTGCTAATGTGAGGTGGAAAACAGTGGGATTTATGCATCACATAAACCAAAGATCTCATACCGGCATGAAGATAGAATTATTCCTCATACAGATACCGGGGCATAATGAGAGAGAAAACCCCGTTCCAATCGACATAACATTGCTTACACTCAGACGCCATGATTGGACGAGGACGCCACATGCCCAAACAGGAGAACATCCGATTGGCGGGCTGATACTTGTGACGTTTTGAGTCATAGCCGCACTTTGATTGGTAAGCGGCATATGATGCTCCGGGCCGTAGCCGCAATATGATTGGCAGGCGGCATTAGAGTCTAGAACTCACAACGCTGATTGGGCCGCATGAATCAGATTTAAACATGTCCACGGGAAGCGCTCTTGTTGCTCCCTGACGAAGCTGCCATAAGTGCAGTGAAACACGCGTGTAGGGCACAGCGTGTCCACGCGTTTTCAGTGTTTGAAGCTATGATGCAATTATATAAATTGATATGAGACGTTAGCTGGTAGTTTAATGATAAGAAAAATAGGCTCAATAGACTGTAGCCATCTGTATGAAACATAGCGATACATGCCTATATCTGTATGTCACATCTAGACTTGCTTACATAGACTGCCATGATTAAAGACAGTCAGAAAGCTATGATGCAATTATACAAATTGATATGAGACGTTAGCTGGCAGTTTAATGATAAAGAAAATTATGCTCAATAGATTGTAGCCATTTGTATTAAGCACAGTGACACATGCTTATACCTGCAAGTTACATCCAGACCTGCTTACATAGACTGCCATGATTAAAGACAGTCAGAGTCTATAGGATAGAATGTATGTAGCTGTAAAAACATTGTGAATACTAAAGCGCTTTTACACTACCGCAATCTATATGAACAATAGTGCAGCTGTAATAGTACAGATCCTAACAGCAGTTTGAAGCAAGTACTAGTAAAGCAGCCTATGTTATAAAGTATCACATTGCAACAATTGGCAACATCCAGGAGCATAGCAGCTGCATGCTCTGAATAAGATACATTAAGTGCCACACATTGTAGCAAAAAAGTCTGCCATATTAATAGACAGACTCAATAGTCTGAAGTGACTACTGCTAAAAGCAGTATATGAGAAGCTCACAAATTTTATTAATATATATTAAACATATTGTGATGCAATAACTACCAACAACAATAGACATCTTAGAATTTGGGGTACAGTGTAAATCCAAAACTCTATCCAAGGATAAATACTAATAAATATCTGTAATAAAACACAAATTATTCTGAGTTTAATAAATTTGGATCTAATGAACATGTATATAGGTCACTATATCTTTTGACCACTTTCTGATAATTTCTGACCACCCCTTGACTTATATAAGTAAATAAGATCTATTCCTCACTGTTAATTGAGAGTACTATGCATGAGAATCAGCTTGTTTAAAAACTGAAACTATTATACAGTTTAATAACATCAGTAGCCAACTATAATGGTATGGCTAATATCTGATGCATAAGGAATAAACCGTACTGATAAACGGCCTGCTTTGGAAGTATAACTGGGGCTGCAATACCCCTAATATAAGCAGTATCTGTGAAATCTGTGTAATACAGCTGGACACTATGGCCAATATTTGATGTATAAGGAATAAACCGTATTGATAAACGGTCTGCTTGGGAAGTACAATTGGGGCTGCAATACCCCTAACATAAGCAGTATCCTTGAAATCTGTGTAACACAGGTGGACACCATATATATAAATAACATCACTGTATAAGACAGTTACTCTCTATATAAGCAGGGAATACTATACCCTCTGAAGCTATATGTTTCCATGCATAAATAGATACCCCAATAATATTGACAGCCAGTGTGAGAGGCTCTCAATATATCAGAAATAGATCTAAAGGGAATCAGATCTGTGAGTATACCTACAGATGATTTATAGTCACCACAATTAACAAAATTGAGGAATTTGAAGCTCCACATTATATACGATCCCAAAGTGTTTTGAACTCAGAACATTAGATATAGACATCTTAGATTCTACTAGTGGTCGACATTATATGTATGTACCGACACTGTTGATGTTGACAGTAGTCGAATAATATTGGATGGATGTAGAAACATTGATGGTATCTGTACCAATATAGTAATCCCCGAATACTAAGACATACTTGCAAACACACGTGGACACGCTTTTTAAAATCTTTATTCACACATTTTCAATCTTTTGTTTAGATTCACTTACCTGTTTGTCTGTGATTTTAATTCTATGTTTCACTGTAGTTGGGAATGAATTAATCATATTCATATTTTAATATATATCTAATAAAGGCTATCTTTTAGAATTAGTTTTTTTCTGTGCGTCGACAATACAGAATTCCCTCTTCTTTTTTTTCTAAAACAGTCTTGATAAACTGTAGTTGACTGCACCCCCTAAATTTAATCAACATTGTGTACAATATAAAATAGGGGTCATACAAGTGAATGTATGGTGATGAATCATATACATTCACCCAAGATCATTACAATACTGATTGTTTGAGTGTGCAGATATCTAGTTCTGTGTATACTATTACTGGTCGCCTTGACCAGTCCTTTTTTTGTATCTAGCACCTCTAAACTGAATAGATTACTTAATATTCCTGGAATTTTCTATTAGAGCGCTCACCCGTAATCATGTCCACATTTAGTCTCACTCGAGACCTGGAAAATAGACGAGATAAATTGAAAAACGACATTGACTCCATTTTCAATTCTAATCTCAGCCAACTGGACCTAAATGATCCCAACTGGACTGAGGATCTATATAACTTAAAAACAGCTCTTATGAAACAAAGTAAAACCAGTTGGAACAGAAGCACTTTTGAAAACTACTTACGGAATAAATTAATTCCGAGAGGCCTAAGACCTAAGCTATTTCCAGCTTACGAGTTAGCGAATGATACACTAAAAAAAGAATGGGAGGGAGTCTTGACCCAATGTTCCAATGACCTAATTAAGATTCTCATGAAGCATGACGAAATAATACTTACCCAATTGAACCAGGAAATTACCATACTAGGAGAAAAATTGAAGAACTTTGAATCACTAGAACAGTTTCAGTTAAGATATGAAAAATATAGGAAGGATGTAGAAGAGTATGAGAAAGACATAATTGAAAAGAAACGTAGGAAATTTCAGAGGGACAAAAATGATTACGCATCAAACAGAGTGTTTAAATGGAATATACCTACCCAGCGTTATAGAACCAACCGATCCATTAATTATTCTACCTCTGAGATGGATTCATCGGAAAGTGAAGGCCCAAATACCGGAACCATCAAAAGGACGTTTAAACGGGATTTTTTAGAGAAGGGCCCAAAATACCCCAGAGTTACACAAAATACAGAGGGCGAAAAATCAGGAGAGGCCAGGGGAGGAAGAAGAAAGAGAGATACCCTGGACTGGCGAGAGGAACCCAGGGAGAGGAGACAATACAGGAAGTAACCTCTCAAGTTGGCTTAAATTCAGAAGAGACAACGGATGAATTAAAAATCGTCAATTTAACGGAAAGAACTTTGACTCACAACCAAATATCTGTTCTTAGTAGAGGATTATCCTTCTCCCCCACACGAAAACCAGATCGTTTCGAATGTGAAAAGGATCTCCAACTATTTACTAGGAAGATCCTGTTGAAAAAATTCTTCTCCAGTCAGGGAAGTAGAAATGCTAACCCCTCAACAAGTAATATGGACACTGATGACCTCATGACCCTACAAATTTTGGAAGAACTCTCTGCTGAATCCAATCCAACTCAAATTAATGACAAAGAGGTGGAAGACAGATCAAGGATAACTAGAAAATCTAAATTCCTCCCAGACATAAAGATTTGTCCTCAAATAGAAGTCTTTCTCAGACTTGTGTCCAAAGACTTAGACTCACTATGTTCATCCAATAAATACCACACTGATAATCTAAATACAGAAGAAAGATCGGCACTCAAGGAGATCACTGAGTGGCAAGATACCATAGTAAAGCCCTCAGATAAGGGGGGCAATATAGTACTATGGCCAAGAAATCTATATTTAGAAGAACTAGAGAGACAGCTGGGGGACACAAGCTGTTACAAAAAACTCTACTTTAATCCTACAAATACGTATCTTCAACAATATAACAATCTTGTTCAGAGGGCATATAACAACAATGTCATAACTAAAAAAGATTGGGAATTTCTGAAAATGAACAAACCCAAAACACCGACACTTTACTTACTGCCGAAGATACATAAAAATGAGAGAAAACCTCCAGGAAGACCAATCCTTTCTGGGATGGGCAGTCTGACGGAAAATGCCAGCATTTTCGTAGATCATTATCTACGTAAACACGTCACCACCCTTCCCTCGTATGTACGAGATACAATGGATGTCCTGAACAAACTAAACAACTTGAATGTCAGTCCGGGGGTGTGGCTTGTGACATGTGACGTGGAGAGTCTCTATACAAGCATTAACCACAAACATGGCATTGCAGCCACCAAATACTTTCTCAATATGGAGGCTCAAAACGAACGAAATGATTTTCTTGTTGAATTGCTGGAATTTTTACTTTCCCACAACTATTTCACCTGCAATGAGCGCCATTACCTCCAGGTTAGAGGGACGGCGATGGGGACAGCATGTGCCCCCACGTACGCCAACCTCTACCTGGGGTGGTGGGAAAGGGAGGTGGTCTTCCAGGAATCGTTGGAGAGATACACTAATAACATTCTGGTATATCTGAGGTACATTGACGATATCCTGATATTGTGGGAAGGCCCCTCCAAAGAGCTGTGGGAATTCATTGACATTTTGAATATCAATCATCTCAATCTAAAGTTAACGTTGGAAGCGAGTCAAAGATCCATCAACTTTTTAGATATAACCATCCAGATTGATGAGGATGGGAATATCTCAACAGACCTTTACAGAAAACCCACAGCTACCAACAGTCTACTGCATTCAACAAGTTCCCACCTCCCAGCAACCATCAGGGGCATTCCTAAAGGAGAACTTTTGAGAACTAAAAGAAACTGCTCCACTGAAGATACCTTTCGATTAAGGCAGAACGAGTTAAGTGAACGCTTCAAAAAGAGAGGATACAGTAATAGATTGATCAAAAAATCTATTAAGGAAGTTGAGACCTACCAGCGAGACTCTCTATTAACACCAAGAATCAAAAGCAAAAAGGAAGAACCCATTAGATATGTAGGAACCTTCAACACGCATTGGAGGGAAATCAATACTATTCTAACCAAACACTGGCCTGTCCTTCATACTGATGAAGACTTAGCCAGGTTGCTTCCTGACAAACCACTAACCAGTTGGCGAAGATCACCCAACTTGAGGGATAAGGTGGTACACAGCCATCTCTCCCCACTTATATCAAATGATGTGAGGAAGAAAGGGTCATTTCCCTGTGGTAATTGCAAGGCCTGTAAGTTTATGATCCCTACGAAACAATTTACAGACAAATATGGAAAGAAATGGATTATATCCTCCAAAATTACCTGCACATCAATAGGCACGGTTTACCATCTTGAATGCCCCTGTAGCAAAAAATACATCGGGAAAACGTCACGACCTTTGAAAGTTAGACTTTTAGAGCATATTGGCAGTATCCGGAATGCCAAAAAAGATCTAACTAGGTTCAAACCCTTACCACCTGTAGCCAGACATTTTCTAAACCATCACAATGGAGACCCAACAGGCCTCAAAGCCTTTGGGATCAAACATATACAACTTGGCATAAGAGGGGGAGATCTAGATCAGGAATTACTGAAATTTGAAACCAAAATGATTTTCCTGCTTAATAGTGTATGCCCGTATGGGATGAATGAGTCAAATAGCTACATCCCCTTCGTGAATTGAACCCATATCTGTAAGAACAAAGTAAGGCAATTCTATCATAAGAGATATATGTACTGTACATATTGAATACCTAACGATTGTTTTATTGAGAGATACACAATCCCTTTGACATTTAACTCTTCCTACACTCAATATCACAGTGTAGAAAGTACCACAATTATATATAGATGTCTTGATACCCTTTCACCATCACCAGTGTGTGTTGTTTGTTTTTGTCTTCTCACTTTTTCTTTGTTCACTTTTTTATTTAGTTGCGTTTTTATTTTCATAATAATTATTGTCACAATTATATTACTACCTTATCACATTGATATATCATTCATGATATTCACACTATTACCTGGTCACACCCCTCTGAAGCACAGTCAGCACTTAATCTTTCCATTATATATTTTCTTCTCATTACTGACCATGTTCACTGTATCACTCTCCCTAGTGGCACTATCACTATCCAGCTTCTTTTTTTGATTTATTACTGATTATCAAGTTTTACTCATTAATATCTAACATATAATTAGATATTTAAAAATACTTAGGAGTCTCTATGTATGGAATTGAATGCCGAACAATATAATTTATGTCATCAGCGTATGAATCGAATAAATATGGTCTCATTAATACAATCTGACGGGCATATACTATTATGCAATTTACATGATAGGTGAATAAACACTCATGTATGGATATGAAATGTGGAATAAGCCTGATCACTCTATCCGGGGATTCATTTTACAGTAACATTAACTTTATAACATACTGGACCCCTGAATGATTAATTTTACTATGTAAAGAATTTATAAATAATCTATAGCCCGATTGGGATTTGAACCCCTAACCCTATCCATATATATATGCGGATATCTGTACATTAGAGATATCTAAATGCAATATAAATGTGGGACATAGATTATATACAGTGCATGTGACAGGGTTTAAAATAATAAAGAAAAAAGACTGACCCGGAAACATGCATTCATTTAATTTATTATCAAAGAGAAATGAAAATGTCAAAACCTGAATACGCAGGATAGGATTACCCTGCTAATGTGAGGTGGAAAACAGTGGGATTTATGCATCACATAAACCAAAGATCTCATACCGGCATGAAGATAGAATTATTCCTCATACAGATACCGGGGCATAATGAGAGAGAAAACCCCGTTCCAATCGACATAACATTGCTTACACTCAGACGCCATGATTGGACGAGGACGCCACATGCCCAAACAGGAGAACATCCGATTGGCGGGCTGATACTTGTGACGTTTTGAGTCATAGCCGCACTTTGATTGGTAAGCGGCATATGATGCTCCGGGCCGTAGCCGCAATATGATTGGCAGGCGGCATTAGAGTCTAGAACTCACAACGCTGATTGGGCCGCATGAATCAGATTTAAACATGTCCACGGGAAGCGCTCTTGTTGCTCCCTGACGAAGCTGCCATAAGTGCAGTGAAACACGCGTGTAGGGCACAGCGTGTCCACGCGTTTTCAGTGTTTGAAGCTATGATGCAATTATATAAATTGATATGAGACGTTAGCTGGTAGTTTAATGATAAGAAAAATAGGCTCAATAGACTGTAGCCATCTGTATGAAACATAGCGATACATGCCTATATCTGTATGTCACATCTAGACTTGCTTACATAGACTGCCATGATTAAAGACAGTCAGAAAGCTATGATGCAATTATACAAATTGATATGAGACGTTAGCTGGCAGTTTAATGATAAAGAAAATTATGCTCAATAGATTGTAGCCATTTGTATTAAGCACAGTGACACATGCTTATACCTGCAAGTTACATCCAGACCTGCTTACATAGACTGCCATGATTAAAGACAGTCAGAGTCTATAGGATAGAATGTATGTAGCTGTAAAAACATTGTGAATACTAAAGCGCTTTTACACTACCGCAATCTATATGAACAATAGTGCAGCTGTAATAGTACAGATCCTAACAGCAGTTTGAAGCAAGTACTAGTAAAGCAGCCTATGTTATAAAGTATCACATTGCAACAATTGGCAACATCCAGGAGCATAGCAGCTGCATGCTCTGAATAAGATACATTAAGTGCCACACATTGTAGCAAAAAAGTCTGCCATATTAATAGACAGACTCAATAGTCTGAAGTGACTACTGCTAAAAGCAGTATATGAGAAGCTCACAAATTTTATTAATATATATTAAACATATTGTGATGCAATAACTACCAACAACAATAGACATCTTAGAATTTGGGGTACAGTGTAAATCCAAAACTCTATCCAAGGATAAATACTAATAAATATCTGTAATAAAACACAAATTATTCTGAGTTTAATAAATTTGGATCTAATGAACATGTATATAGGTCACTATATCTTTTGACCACTTTCTGATAATTTCTGACCACCCCTTGACTTATATAAGTAAATAAGATCTATTCCTCACTGTTAATTGAGAGTACTATGCATGAGAATCAGCTTGTTTAAAAACTGAAACTATTATACAGTTTAATAACATCAGTAGCCAACTATAATGGTATGGCTAATATCTGATGCATAAGGAATAAACCGTACTGATAAACGGCCTGCTTTGGAAGTATAACTGGGGCTGCAATACCCCTAATATAAGCAGTATCTGTGAAATCTGTGTAATACAGCTGGACACTATGGCCAATATTTGATGTATAAGGAATAAACCGTATTGATAAACGGTCTGCTTGGGAAGTACAATTGGGGCTGCAATACCCCTAACATAAGCAGTATCCTTGAAATCTGTGTAACACAGGTGGACACCATATATATAAATAACATCACTGTATAAGACAGTTACTCTCTATATAAGCAGGGAATACTATACCCTCTGAAGCTATATGTTTCCATGCATAAATAGATACCCCAATAATATTGACAGCCAGTGTGAGAGGCTCTCAATATATCAGAAATAGATCTAAAGGGAATCAGATCTGTGAGTATACCTACAGATGATTTATAGTCACCACAATTAACAAAATTGAGGAATTTGAAGCTCCACATTATATACGATCCCAAAGTGTTTTGAACTCAGAACATTAGATATAGACATCTTAGATTCTACTAGTGGTCGACATTATATGTATGTACCGACACTGTTGATGTTGACAGTAGTCGAATAATATTGGATGGATGTAGAAACATTGATGGTATCTGTACCAATATAGTAATCCCCGAATACTAAGACATACTTGCAAACACACGTGGACACGCTTTTTAAAATCTTTATTCACACATTTTCAATCTTTTGTTTAGATTCACTTACCTGTTTGTCTGTGATTTTAATTCTATGTTTCACTGTAGTTGGGAATGAATTAATCATATTCATATTTTAATATATATCTAATAAAGGCTATCTTTTAGAATTAGTTTTTTTCTGTGCGTCGACAATACAGAATTCCCTCTTCTTTTTTTTCTAAAACAGTCTTGATAAACTGTAGTTGACTGCACCCCCTAAATTTAATCAACATTGTGTACAATATAAAATAGGGGTCATACAAGTGAATGTATGGTGATGAATCATATACATTCACCCAAGATCATTACAATACTGATTGTTTGAGTGTGCAGATATCTAGTTCTGGTTGTAATAAAATCTGGTAATGTATGGGAGCAAATTACAATTGACCATTTGCTTGTAAACACTGAAAAACAGACAAAAAATGGTTAAATTGGTTATATTCATTTGATATAACCAATTTGAACGCACATTTATGTCAGTTTTCCGGTATTTCAGAGCAAATGGTCAATTGTCATTTGCTTCCATACATTACCAGATTTTCATTCCAAAAAGCCAGGTTGGACAATAAATCTATAGATGTATGGCCAGCTTTATTTGACAAATACTTGAATCTACAACTGAGTAAATTGCTAAAAATGTATTTCACCTGGCATGGTGTTTCTTAGATATAGATTTCCTTGCTTTATTTGGGTGTATTTTTGGTAAGAACCAACTAGCAAGGGAGTAACATTATATTGCCGAGCCCCACAGTAAAATAGTATGGCCTCCACAATGCCACTGTAGTCTCCTGGATCCATGGAGACCTCATGTGAGCATAATGTATACAGTGGGCATGTGCTGGATATGCATGCTGAAATGAGGCACCTTATCTGCTCTTTTGCAAATAGAGGAGGGAGCCTTTTGTAGTGCTGCTAGTACATTGTATGAGGGGGGGGGGGGGGGGCACCCAGCACTGCTGCAGATAATAGATAATTAGATATCCCTGATCATATAGATCTGCCCTTGGCCTTAATACATAGCATACCTATAGTGTATTCACATATATACATGTTTATGGAAATTACCTACAGGCACAACAGTGCCACATATATCCAGGCTGACTAAGTTAACTTTAATATTGCATGTTCCTAATATAATTTGATACGGACATCACGATAATATGATACAATAAATAATTATATAGGCTTTCTATTGGCGGTTGACCAGTGCGCAGGGAGTCACATTTTAAATATTTTCTTCTATCCTTTCACTTGTATCTGTCTTTTAATATTTTGCAAGTTTTTAATCATTATAAATGAATTAAAAGTTACGTTTTATATGAGTTCATGTGCACCACTGTAAGGCAATTCTGTTTTCTCCTTTGTTCGCATTTATAACTCTACTTTGCCTTAGGTAGCACCCCCCTGTTACAGAATAATCCTACTGTGATAATAATTGGTAATAAAGGTTTTTTTTATACAAATAAAAAATAAAATATGACTTGTGCGACCTCTTTCTCTTAAACATATTTACTAGATACAGTAGTTACCAAAATCTATATGACAAAAAAAGAAAAACACCTACTGTATGTCCGGGAACAGTATGTATTACTGACGGTTGGGATGCCGGCCGTCAGTATACAGACAACGGCATCCCGGCAGTCAGTATCCTGGTAGTGGGGCGTGCGCTAGCAAGCCCCTTGTGGGATCGCTGCGCTCGCCAGAATAGAATATCTATGTAAAATTTCATCTTCCTAACATATCTCCTGTTGGGTAAGCGTTACCGGCTGCTGGGATCCCGACAGCAGAAAGGAAATCTTCAGTAAAATGGCCACCACGTAATTTCCACGGAGATCTGTGCATGTGTAATAGAGTCTGTGCCCCCCTAGTACTACTGCGCTGCCTTCTAGAGAGAAGGGTGCCCAGATGGAGGAAGCTGCACATGGGCCTCCTCCTCTGTTAATATGCCCCTGGTCATAGGCGACCAAGGGTTACTGAATTTTGTGGCGCTAGTTCATATGGTCCTATCCCACAAAAGATCTACTGTAACACAAATTGCTGAAAAAATTAATGCTGGCTATGATAGATAGGTGACAGAACACAGTGCATCTCAGCTTGCAGCGTATGGGGCTGTATATCTGCAGACTGGTCACAGTGCCCATACTGACCCCTGTCTACCTCCAAAAGCACCTACAATGGGCATGGATCGTCAGAACTAAACCATGGAGCAATGAAAGAAGGTGGCCTGGTGCAGTGCCAGATTAAGGTCTTAATGGGCCTGGAGCTGAAATTTTTGAAGGGCCTGTTGTGTGCTTCCTCAGGGCTGTGATGGGGGCTACGGATATGGGTGCGTGACTAGTGCTGTATTTAAATATATGTATATATGCGTGTGTGTATGCGTGTTTGAAAATAAAATAAAAAATCTATCTATATATCTTTATCTCTCTCTATATCTATCTCTCTAGAGAGAGTCACTGGGGGGAATTTATTTTTTTGGTGACCATAAGTAATGGGCGCCCAATGGAACTATTCAATTGTATTGCCATGACTGCATGATTTCTGCTCGCAGTCTCTTGAGGTGGTGAGCAGAAATCTGTGAACAATTGGCTGTTGGATCGCCCAAACTGCTATTTTGGCAGCATGACCAATAGTTTAGACTGGTTTAGCCACATTATGCAGTTTTACCAAGTGCTTCTAAGTGATAAGCAATAGGTGGCCATAGCCTTCACTTTCATTTGCATTACAATTGAATAGCTCTGTCGAGCTGCCATTAATTATGGGCATGCAAGAAACAACTGGATTCAACTCGCTAAGGGGGTCATTCAGACCTGATCACAAGCTAGGATTTTTTGCTGCGCTGCGATCAGGTCAGAACTGCGCGTCATACGGTTACAAAGCGGATTGTTGCCGAGTGATGGATTGTATGAAGAATCCATTCGCCCAGCCGATCACAAGGAGATTGACAGGAAGAAGGCGTTTGTGGGTGGCAACTGACCGTTTTCAGGGAGTGGTAGGAAAAATGCAGGCGTGTCCAAGCGTTTGCAGGGCGGGTGTCTGATGTCAATTTTGGGACCAGACAGGCTGAAGTGATCGCAGCGGCTGAGTAAGTCCTGGGCTACTCAGAAACTGCTGAAAACTTTTTTGTGCAAGCGAGCGAGCGATCAACTCGGAATGATCCCCTATGTCAAAGGACACAATATGTCTAATCAAAATAGATATGTAAGTGTGTTTGTGTGTTTGTGTATGTATGTATGTATGTATGTATGTATGTATGTATGTATATATATATATATATATATATATATACATACACACACACACACACACACACTATGCTGTTACTGGGAGTGCCATACCGAAAAAAAACTCCTCACCTCAGGAGGCCCGGGCCACCTTCATGGAGAATCCTGCTGTCAATGCTGCCAGTGCTTCCTGGTGTAGTGGTGGCAAGGCAGCACACTCAGAGCCGGCCCTAACCAGTTTGATGCCCAAGGCAAGATTCTAGCTGGTGGCCCCTAGCATCGCCCGCTAGTTCCGCCTCTGACCAGCACCCTTCTCCCAGCATCGCACCCAACAGTACAGATCACAGCAGCAGCCAGAAACACCCATCATCCCTCATAAAGGGGACGAGAGGGATAGAGAGACAACGGGGTGAGAGAGAGAGGAGAGAGAAAGGGAGTAGAGAGAAAGAGAGAGAAAGGGACACAGATAGCAGGGTAGAGAAAGCAGGGTGAGACAGAAGAGAGAGAGGTGAGAGGGGGAGTGGGAGAGGGTTGAGAGAGAGGGGGAGCAGGGTTTAAGAGAGGGGAGGGAGAAGAGAACAAAAGAGAGATAGGTAGAAAGAAGGTTAGAGAGAAAGAAAAATAGGGAGAGAGAGAAAAAGAAAGCGAGGTGAGACAGAGGGAGGGGTGAAAGGAGAGAGCAGGAGAGAGAGAAATAAAGAGAATGAAAGAGAGGGGAGACAGAGAGGAAGGATGAGATATAATGGAAGGAAAGAAAGAAAGAAAGAAAGAAAGAAAGAAAGAAAGAAAGAAAGAAAGAAAGAAAGAAAGAAAGAAAGAAAGAGAAAGAAAGAAAGTTGAGATAAGTGGGTGAGAGGTTTGAAAGAGGGAGAGGGGGGCGGGGGAGAGGAGGCAGGGAAGAGAGAATGAGAGGGAGAGAAAAGAATGAGAGAGAGAGGTAGAGAGAGGTGAGACAAAGGAGGGGGTGAGAGAAAGGAAGGGGGAGAGGAAAGAGGTGACAGAGTGTGTGTGTGAGAGAGAGAGAAAGAGAGAGGAGAGAGAAAGAGGTGAGACAGACAGCAGGGTAGAGAAAGCAGCGCAAGAGAGTCGAGAGGAGGAGAAAGAAAAAAAGACAGAGAAAGAAAGAGAGACAGACGGTTGTGAGAGTGGGGGAGCAGGGTGTAAGAGAGAGGGAAAGAGAGCAAAAGAAAGCGAGGGAGAGAGGGTTAGAGAGAGAAAGTATGAGAAAGAAAAAGGTGAGACAGAGAGGTAGTGTAAGAGAGAGGGTTGAGAGAGAGTGGGATGGGTGGAGAGCAGGGGGGAGAGAGAGAGAGAATTAGAGAGACAGGGAGGATGCGAGACAAAGTTGAGTAAGACTGGTGTGTGAACGAGGGAGGGTCAGAGAAGAGGGAGCAGGGTATAGAGAGAAAGGTGACAAAGAAAGTGAGAGAGAAAGAAAGAGCAAGACAGAAATGAGAGAAAGAAAAGAGAACGAGAGAGAGAGTTAGAGAGAGAGAGAGAGAGAGAGAGAAGGGGGTGACAAAGAGGGGGGTGGGGGGATACAGAATGAAAGAAAAAGAAAGAGGGAAACAGTGGAGGTAAGAGAGACCAGGGTTGAGAGAGGGGAAAGAGAGAAAAAGAGAGAGGTGAGACGGATGGAGGGTTGAGAGAGAGGGGGTACAGATGGCCCTGTGTACTTAGCTCTGTCCCCCTGCCCCCAGTACAAGTGACACTGTGCGTCCCTCCCTTCAGTGAAACGGCACTGTGTACCTCGGGCAGTAGTGGGTCCCCCTTCTCATCAGTGACAGGAAAAGCGGGTCCCCTTTCTTCTCCGGCAGCAGTGGGTCCCTTCTTCTGTTTTTTGTTGGATCATGACGTCGGGCAACAGCGTCAGAGAGTGGTAAAAAAGGTGAGTGCGGCTGGACTGGCTGGACCACCTCCTCCTGCTAGTACTGCTGCATGCCCCTTCATGGCACCACACTGCCGCAGGTCCCTGCTTGAAAAAAAAAAAAAAGTGGCAGAAACAACATGGGGTGGCTCCGACAGTGCCTCCAGTCACCCCACACAGCCTGTTCCCCCCCAGTCACCCCCCCTTACTCACACACACACAGCCTGTTACCCCCAGCCACACACCCCTCCCCACACACACACAGCCTGTTCCCCCCAGCCACACACCCCCTCCCCGCACATACACAGCCTGTTCCCCCTAGTCACACACACACAGCCACCACCAGCCAAGTCATGCCCTCCCTCCCCTCACACGGCCTGTTACCCCGCAGTCACCCCTACACACACGCAGCCTGTTCACCCTAGTCACACACACACACTGCCACCCCCCAGCCAAGTCATCCCCCCTCCCCTCAAACTCACACGGCCTGTTACCCCCAGTCACCCTCACACACAGACAGCCTGTTACCCCCAGTCACCCCCACACACAGACAGCCTGTTACCCCCAGTCACCCTCACACACAGACAGCCTGTTACCCCCAGTCACCCCCACACACACGCCGCCTGTTCCCCCTAGTCACACACACTCACATACACACACACAGCCACCCCCCAGCCAAGTCATCCCCCCTCCCCTCAAACTCACACAGCCTGTTACCCCCAGTCACCCACACACACAGCCTTTTACCCCGTCACCCCCCCACACACACACACACGCAGCCTGTTACCCCCAGTCACCCCCACAGCCTGTTACCCCCAGTCACCCCCCCCCACACAGCCTGTTACCCCCCAACACACACAGCCTGTTACCCCCAGTCACCCCCCCCCCACACACACGCACAGCCTGTTACTCGCAGTCATCCCCTCACCCACACACAAACAGCCTGTTATCCCCCCAGTCACACCCATACAGCTGTTACCCCCAGTCATCCCCCACACACACACACAACCAGTTACCCCCAGTCACCCCCTCCCACACACACACACACACACCCTGTTACCCCCAGTCACCCCCTCCCACACACACACACACACACCCTGTTACCCCCAGTCACCCCCCCCACACACACACACGCACAGCCTGTTACTCGCAGTCATCCCCTCCCCCACACACAAACAGCCTGTTATCCCCCCAGTCACACCCACACAGCTGTTACCCCCAGTCACCCCCCCACACACAACCAGTTACCCCCAGTCACCCCCTCCCACACACACACACACACACACACACACACACACCCTGTTACCCCCAGTCACCCCCCCCCACACACGCACACACCCTGTTACCCCCAGTCACCACCCCCACACACACATCCTGTTACCCCCAGTCACCCCCCCACACATACAGCCTGTTATCCCAGTCACCACACATACACTCAGCCTGTCCCCTCGCCCCACACACACACATGTATTCTGTACCTGTCACCTCCAAGTCCCCACAGAGGAAGCAGTGAGGGGCAGGCCACACACAGACTACCGCCGACGCCAGGAGCCAAGCAAATTCGGGGGCGTGGCCTAACATCGGACCCCCGTGGCCACGCCCATTTTTATGAAATTTTTTTTTTTTTTTAATGACCTGGCTGGAGGCGGAGCTACCGGGACTCCGGAAGAAAGGCGGAAACACTGACTGGTGTTACGTCACTGCCTGTGCGGCGCAGGGAGGGTTAGTGACCCATTCCACTCCGCCGCCCATGAAGTTTGTGCCTGCGGTGGCCTTTGTGCGTGGGTGCCACAGGAGGAGGGGAGGTGGTCGGAGGGTGGCAATTGCAGGCTGCTGTAGCAGGAAAAATGTTTCCTGTCTACAGCCGCAGCACAGTAGATGCAGTGGGCCTATTTTGATGGGGGGCCTGGAGCTGCAGCTCCATCCGCCCCATTGTTAATCCGGCCCTGGCCTGGTGTGATGAATCACTTTATCTTTAAAATCATGTGAATGGCTGTGTGAAGGTGCTGAGGAAGAAGGCAAGCTGGTGGAGGCAGTGTTATGCTCTGGACTATTTTCTGCTGTGCAACTTTGGGGCCTGGCATTCAGGTGGATGTTAGAGATGTGCACTTGAAATTTTTCGGGTTTTGTGTTTTGGTTTTGGGTTCGGTTCCGCGGCCGTGTTTTGGGTTCGACCGCGTTTTGGCAAAACCTCACCGAATTTTTTTTGTCGGATTCGGGTGTGTTTTGGATTCGGGTGTTTTTTTTAAAAAACACTAAAAAACAGCTTAAATCATAGAATTTGGGGGTCATTTTGATCCCAAAGTATTATTAACCTCAAAAACCATAATTTCCACTCATTTTCAGTCTATTCTGAATACCTCACACCTCACAATATTATTTTTAGTCCTAAAATTTGCACCGAGGTCGCTGGATGACTAAGCTAAGCGACCCTAGTGGCCGACACAAACACCGGGCCCATCTAGGAGTGGCACTGCAGTGTCACGCAGGATGGCCCTTCCAAAAAACACTCCCCAAACAGCACATGACGCAAAGAAAAAAAGAGGCGCAATGAGGTAGCTGTGTGAGTAAGATAAGCGACCCTAGGGGCCGACACAAACACCGGGCCCATCTAGGAGTGGCACTGCAGTGTCACGCAGGATGGCCCTTCCAAAAAACACTCCCCAAACAGCACATGACGCAAAGAAGAAAAAAAGAGGCGCAATGAGGTAGCTGTGTGAGTAAGATAAGCGACCCTAGTGGCCGACACAAACACCTGGCCCATCTAGGAGTGGCACTGCAGTGTCACGCAGGATGGCCCTTCCAAAAAACACTCCCCAAACAGCACATGACGCAAAGAAGAAAAAAAGAGGCGCAATGAGGTAGCTGTGTGAGTAAGATAAGCGACCCTAGTGGCCGACACAAACACCGGGCCCATCTAGGAGTGGCACTGCAGTGTCACGCAGGATGGCCCTTCCAAAAAACACTCCCCAAACAGCACATGACGCAAATAAAAATGAAAGAAAAAAGAGGTGCAAGATGGAATTGTCCTTGGGCCCTCCCACCCACCCTTATGTTGTATAAACAGGACATGCACACTTTAACCAACCCATCATTTCAGTGACAGGGTCTGCCACACGACTGTGACTGAAATGACGGGTTGGTTTGGACCCCCACCGAAAAAGAAGCAATTAATCTCTCCTTGCACAAACTGGCTCTACAGAGGCAAGATGTCCACCTCATCATCATCCTCCGATATATCACCGTGTACATCCCGCTCCTCACAGATTATCAATTCGTCCCCACTGGAATCCACCATCTCAGCTCCCTGTGTACTTTGTGGAGGCAATTGCTGCTGGTCAATGTCTCCACGGAGGAATTGATTATAATTCATTTTAATGAACATCATCTTCTCCACATTTTCTGGAAGTAACCTCGTACGCCGATTGCTGACAAGGTGAGCGGCGGCACTAAACACTCTTTCGGAGTACACACTTGTGGGAGGGCAACTTAGGTAGAATAAAGCCAGTTTGTGCAAGGGCCTCCAAATTGCCTCTTTTTCCTGCCAGTATAAGTACGGACTGTCTGACATGCCTACTTGGATGCGGTCACTCATATAATCCTCCACCATTCTTTCAATGGTGAGAGAATCATATGCAGTGACAGTAGACGACATGTCCGTAATCGTTGTCAGTTCCTTCAGTCCGGACCAGATGTCAGCATCAGCAGTCGCTCCAGACTGCCCTGCATCACCGCCAGCGGGTGGGCTCGGAATTCTGAGCCTTTTCCTCGCACCCCCAGTTGCGGGAGAATATGAAGGAGGAGATGTTGACAGGTCGCGTTCCGCTTGACTTGACAATTTTGTCACCAGCAGGTCTTTGAACCCCAGCAGACTTGTGTCTGCCGGAAAGAGAGATCCAAGGTAGGTTTTAAATCTAGGATCGAGCACGGTGGCCAAAATGTAGTGCTCTGATTTCAACAGATTGACCACCCGTGAATCCTTGTTAAGCGAATTAAGGGCTCCATCCACAAGTCCCACATGCCTAGTGGAATCGCTCCCTTTTAGCTCCTCCTTCAATGCCTCCAGCTTCTTCTGCAAAAGCCTGATGAGGGGAATGACCTGACTCAGGCTGGCAGTGTCTGAACTGACTTCACGTGTGGCAAGTTCAAAAGGTTGCAGAACCTTGCACAACGTTGAAATCATTCTCCACTGCGCTTGAGACAGGTACATTCCACCTCCTATATCGTGCTCAATTGTATAGGCTTGAATGGCCTTTTGCTGCTCCTCCAACCTCTGAAGCATATAGAGGGTTGAATTCCACCTCGTTACCACTTCTTGCTTCAGATGATGGCAGGGCAGGTTCAGGCGTTTTTGGTGGTGCTCCAGTCTTCTGTACGTGGTGCCTGTACGCCGAAAGTGTCCCGCAATTCTTCTGGCCACCGACAGCATCTCTTGCACGCCCCTGTCGTTTTTTAAAAAATTCTGCACCACCAAATTCAAGGTATGTGCAAAACATGGGACGTGCTGGAATTTGCCCAGATTTAATGCACACACAATATTGCTGGCGTTGTCCGATGCCACAAATCCACAGGAGAGTCCAATTGGGGTAAGCCATTCCGCGATGATCTTCCTCAGTTGCCGTAAGAGGTTTTCAGCTGTGTGCGTATTCTGGAAACCGGTGATACAAAGCGTAGCCTGCCTAGGAAAGAGTTGGCGTTTGCGAGATGCTGCTACTGGTGCCGCCGCTGCTGTTCTTGCGGCGGGAGTCCATACATCTACCCAGTGGGCTGTCACAGTCATATAGTCCTGACCCTGCCCTGCTCCACTTGTCCACATGTCCGTGGTTAAGTGGACATTGGGTACAACTGCATTTTTTAGGACACTGGTGAGTCTTTTTCTGACGTCCGTGTACATTCTCGGTACCGCCTGCCTAGAGAAGTGGAACCTAGATGGTATTTGGTAACGGGGGCACACTACCTCAAGAAATTGTCTAGTTCCCTGTGAACTAACGGCGGATACCGGACGCACGTCTAACACCAACATAGTTGTCAAGGCCTCAGTTATCCGCTTTGCAACAGGATGACTGCTGTGATATTTCATCTTCCTCGCAACGGACTGTTGGACAGTCAATTGCTTGGTGGAAGTAGTAAAAGTGGGCTTACGACTTCCCCTCTGGGATGACCATCGACTCCCAGCAGCAACAACAGCAGCGCCAGCAGCAGTAGGCGTTACACGCAAGGATGCATCGGAGGAATCCCAGGCAGGAGAGGACTCGTCAGAATTGCCAGTGACATGGCCTGCAGGACTATTGGCATTCCTGGGGAAGGAGGAAATTGACACTGAGGGAGTTGGTGGGGTGGTTTGCGTGAGCTTGGTTACAAGAGGAAGGGATTTACTGGTCAGTGGACTGCTTCCGCTGTCGCCCAAAGTTTTTGAACTTGTCACTGACTTATTATGAATGCGCTGCAGGTGACGTATAAGGGAGGATGTTCCGAGGTGGTTAACGTCCTTACCCCTACTTATTACAGCTTGACAAAGGCAACACACGGCTTGACAAATGTTGTCCGCATTTCTGTTGAAATACTTCCACACCGAAGAGCTGATTTTTTTGGTATTTTCACCAGGCATGTCAACGGCCCTATTCCTCCCACGGACAACAGGTGTCTCCCCGGGTGCCTGACTTAAACAAACCACCTCACCATCAGAATCCTCCTTGTCAATTTCCTCCCCAGCGCCAGCAACACCCATATCCTCCTCATCCTGGTGTACTTCAACACTGACATCTTCAATCTGACTATCAGGAACTGGACTGCGGGTGCTCCTTCCAGCACTTGCAGGGGGCGTGCAAATGGTGGAAGGCGCATGCTCTTCACGTCCAGTGTTGGGAAGGTCAGGCATCGCAACCGACACAATTGGACTCTCCTTGTGGATTTGGGATTTCGAAGAACGCACAGTTCTTTGCGGTGCTTTTGCCAGCTTGAGTCTTTTCATTTTTCTAGTGAGAGGCTGAGTGCTTCCATCCTCATGTGAAGCTGAACCACTAGCCATGAACATAGGCCAGGGCCTCAGCCGTTCCTTGCCACTCCGTGTGGTAAATGGCATATTGGCAAGTTTACGCTTCTCCTCCGACAATTTTATTTTAGATTTTGGAGTCCTTTTTTTACTGATATTTGGTGTTTTGGATTTTACATGCTCTGTACTATGACATTGGGCATCGGCCTTGGCAGACGACGTTGCTGGCATTTCATCGTCTCGGCCATGACTAGTGGCAGCAGCTTCAGCACGAGGTGGAAGTGGATCTTGATCTTTCCCTAATTTTGGAACCTCAACATTTTTGTAGAGATGAGCGGGTTCGGTTTCTCTGAAACCGAACCCGCACGAACTTCATGTTTTTTTCACGGGTCCGAGCAGACTCGGATCCTCCCGCCTTGCTCGGTTAACCCGAGCGCGCCCGAACGTCATCATGACGCTGTCGGATTCTCGCGAGACTCGGATTCTATATAAGGAGCCGCGCGTCGCCGCCATTTTCACACGTGCATTGAGATTGATAGGGAGAGGACGTGGCTGGCGTCCTCTCCATTAGAAATTAGATTAGAAGAGAGAGAGAGATTGTGCAGAGTCAGACAGAGTTTACCACAGTGACCAGTGCAGTTGTTGTTAGTTAACTTTTATTTATTTTAATATAATATATCCGTTCTCTGCTATATCCGTTCTCTGCCTGAAAAAAAACGATACACAGCAGCAGCCAGTCACACAGTGTGACTCAGTCTGTGTGCACTCAGCTCAGCCCAGTGTGCTGCACATCAATGTATAAAAGGCAAAGCTTATAATAATTGTGGGGGAGACTGGGGAGCACTGCAGGTTGTTATAGCAGGAGCCCCCAGGAGTACATAATATTATATTAATTTAAAATTAAACAGTGCACACTTTTGCTGCAGGAGTGCCACTGCCAGTGTGACTAGTGGTGACCAGTGCCTGACCACCAGTATAGTAGTATATTGTTGTATGTATTGTATACTATCTCTTTATCAACCAGTCTATATTAGCAGCAGACACAGTACAGTGCGGTAGTTCACGGCTGTGGCTACCTCTGTGTCGGCAGTCGGAACTCGGCAGGCAGTCCGTCCATCCATAATTGTATTACAATATATACCACCTAACCGTGGTATTTTTTTTTCTTTCTTTATACCGTCGTCATAGTGTCATACTAGTTGTTACGAGTATACTACTATCTCTTTATCAACCAGTGTACAGTGCGGTAGTTCACGGCTGTGGCTACCTCTGTGTCGGCAGTCGGCAGGCAGTCCGTCCATCCATAATTGTATTATTATTATAATATATACCACCTAACCGTGGTTTTTTTTTCATTCTTTATACCGTCATAGTGTCATACTAGTTGTTACGAGTATACTACTATCTCTTTATCAACCAGTGTACAGTGCGGTAGTTCACGGCTGTGGCTACCTCTGTGTCGGCAGTCGGCAGGCAGTCCGTCCATCCATAATTGTATTATTATTATAATATATACCACCTAACCGTGGTTTTTTTTTCATTCTTTATACCGTCGTCATAGTGTCATACTAGTTGTTACGAGTATACTACTATCTCTTTATCAACCAGTGTACAGTGCGGTAGTTCACGGCTGTGGCTACCTCTGTGTCGGCAGTCGGCAGGCAGTCCGTCCATCCATAATTGTATTATTATTATAATATATACCACCTAACCGTGGTTTTTTTTTCATTCTTTATACCGTCGTCATAGTGTCATACTAGTTGTTACGAGTATACTACTATCTCTTTATCAACCAGTGTACAGTGCGGTAGTTCACGGCTGTGGCTACCTCTGTGTCGGCAGTCGGCAGGCAGTCCGTCCATCCATAATTGTATTATTATTATAATATATACCACCTAACCGTGGTTTTTTTTTCATTCTTTATACCGTCGTCATAGTGTCATACTAGTTGTTACGAGTATACTACTATCTCTTTATCAACCAGTGTACAGTGCGGTAGTTCACGGCTGTGGCTACCTCTGTGTCGGCAGTCGGCAGGCAGTCCGTCCATCCATAATTGTATTATTATTATAATATATACCACCTAACTGTGGTATTTTTTTTTCTTTCTTTATACCGTCGTCATAGTGTCATACTAGTTGTTACGAGTATACTACTATCTCTTTATCAACCAGTGTACAGTGCGGTAGTTCACGGCTGTGGCTACCTCTGTGTCGGCAGTCGGCAGGCAGTCCGTCCATCCATAATTGTATTATTATTATAATATATACCACCTAACCGTGGTTTTTTTTTCATTCTTTATACCGTCGTCATAGTGTCATACTAGTTGTTACGAGTATACTACTATCTCTTTATCAACCAGTGTACAGTGCGGTAGTTCACGGCTGTGGCTACCTCTGTGTCGGCAGTCGGCAGGCAGTCCGTCCATCCATAATTGTATTATTATTATAATATATACCACCTAACCGTGGGTTTTTTTTTCATTCTTTATACCGTCGTCATAGTGTCATACTAGTTGTTACGAGTATACTACTATCTCTTTATCAACCAGTGTACAGTGCGGTAGTTCACGGCTGTGGCTACCTCTGTGTCGGCAGTCGGCAGGCAGTCCGTCCATCCATAATTGTATTATTATTATAATATATACCACCTAACCGTGGTTTTTTTTTCATTCTTTATACCGTCGTCATAGTGTCATACTAGTTGTTACGAGTATACTACTATCTCTTTATCAACCAGTGTACAGTGCGGTAGTTCACGGCTGTGGCTACCTCTGTGTCGGCAGTCGGCAGGCAGTCCGTCCATCCATAATTGTATTATTATTATAATATATACCACCTAACCGTGGTTTTTTTATACCACCTAACCGTGGCAGTCCGTCCATAATTGTATACTAGTATCCAATCCATCCATCTCCATTGTTTACCTGAGGTGCCTTTTAGTTCTGCCTATAAAATATGGAGAACAAAAAAGTTGAGGTTCCAAAATTAGGGAAAGATCAAGATCCACTTCCACCTCGTGCTGAAGCTGCTGCCACTAGTCATGGCCGAGACGATGAAATGCCAGCAACGTCGTCTGCCAAGGCCGATGCCCAATGTCATAGTACAGAGCATGTCAAATCCAAAACACCAAATATCAGAAAAAAAAGGACTCCAAAACCTAAAATAAAATTGTCGGAGGAGAAGCGTAAACTTGCCAATATGCCATTTACCACACGGAGTGGCAAGGAACGGCTGAGGCCCTGGCCTATGTTCATGGCTAGTGGTTCAGCTTCACATGAGGATGGAAGCACTCAGCCTCTCGCTAGAAAACTGAAAAGACTCAAGCTGGCAAAAGCACCGCAAAGAACTGTGCGTTCTTTGAAATCCCAAATCCACAAGGAGAGTCCAATTGTGTCATTTGCGATGCCTGACCTTCCCAACACTGGACGTGAAGAGCATGCGCCTTCCACTATTTGCATGCCCCCTGCAAGTGCTGGAAGGAGCACCCGCAGTCCAGTTCCTGATAGTCAGATTGAAGATGTCAGTGTTGAAGTACACCAGGATGAGGAGGATATGGGTGTTGCTGGCGCTGGGGAGGAAATTGACCAGGAGGATTCTGATGGTGAGGTGGTTTGTTTAAGTCAGGCACCCGGGGAGACACCTGTTGTCCGTGGGAGGAATATGGCCGTTGACATGCCAGGTGAAAATACCAAAAAAATCAGCTCTTCGGTGTGGAGGTATTTCACCAGAAATGCGGACAACAGGTGTCAAGCCGTGTGTTCCCTTTGTCAAGCTGTAATAAGTAGGGGTAAGGACGTTAACCACCTCGGAACATCCTCCCTTATACGTCACCTGCAGCGCATTCATAATAAGTCAGTGACAAGTTCAAAAACTTTGGGTGACAGCGGAAGCAGTCCACTGACCAGTAAATCCCTTCCTCTTGTAACCAAGCTCACGCAAACCACCCCACCAACTCCCTCAGTGTCAATTTCCTCCTTCCCCAGGAATGCCAATAGTCCTGCAGGCCATGTCACTGGCAAGTCTGACGAGTCCTCTCCTGCCTGGGATTCCTCCGATGCATCCTTGCGTGTAACGCCTACTGCTGCTGGCGCTGCTGTTGTTGCCGCTGGGAGTCGATGGTCATCCCAGAGGGGAAGTCGTAAGCCCACTTGTACTACTTCCAGTAAGCAATTGACTGTTCAACAGTCCTTTGCGAGGAAGATGAAATATCACAGCAGTCATCCTACTGCAAAGCGGATAACTGAGTCCTTGACAACTATGTTGGTGTTAGACGTGCGTCCGGTATCCGCCGTTAGTTCACAGGGAACTAGACAATTTATTGAGGCAGTGTGCCCCCGTTACCAAATACCATCTAGGTTCCACTTCTCTAGGCAGGCGATACCGAGAATGTACACGGACGTCAGAAAAAGACTCACCAGTGTCCTAAAAAATGCAGTTGTACCCAATGTCCACTTAACCACGGACATGTGGACAAGTGGAGCAGGGCAGGGTCAGGACTATATGACTGTGACAGCCCACTGGGTAGATGTATGGACTCCCGCCGCAAGAACAGCAGCGGCGGCACCAGTAGCAGCATCTCGCAAACGCCAACTCTTTCCTAGGCAGGCTACGCTTTGTATCACCGCTTTCCAGAATACGCACACAGCTGAAAACCTCTTACGGCAACTGAGGAAGATCATCGCGGAATGGCTTACCCCAATTGGACTCTCCTGTGGATTTGTGGCATCGGACAACGCCAGCAATATTGTGTGTGCATTAAATATGGGCAAATTCCAGCACGTCCCATGTTTTGCACATACCTTGAATTTGGTGGTGCAGAATTTTTTAAAAAACGACAGGGGCGTGCAAGAGATGCTGTCGGTGGCCAGAAAAATTGCGGGACACTTTCGGCGTACAGGCACCACGTACAGAAGACTGGAGCACCACCAAAAACTACTGAACCTGCCCTGCCATCATCTGAAGCAAGAAGTGGTAACGAGGTGGAATTCAACCCTCTATATGCTTCAGAGGTTGGAGGAGCAGCAAAAGGCCATTCAAGCCTATACAATTGAGCACGATATAGGAGATGGAATGCACCTGTCTCAAGTGCAGTGGAGAATGATTTCAACGTTGTGCAAGGTTCTGATGCCCTTTGAACTTGCCACACGTGAAGTCAGTTCAGACACTGCCAGCCTGAGTCAGGTCATTCCCCTCATCAGGCTTTTGCAGAAGAAGCTGGAGGCATTGAAGAAGGAGCTAACACGGAGCGATTCCGCTAGGCATGTGGGACTTGTGGATGCAGCCCTTAATTCGCTTAACAAGGATTCACGGGTGGTCAATCTGTTGAAATCAGAGCACTACATTTTGGCCACCGTGCTCGATCCTAGATTTAAAGCCTACCTTGGATCTCTCTTTCCGGCAGACACAGGTCTGCTGGGGTTGAAAGACCTGCTGGTGACAAAATTGTCAAGTCAAGCGGAACGCGACCTGTCAACATCTCCTCCTTCACATTCTCCCGCAACTGGGGGTGCGAGGAAAAGGCTCAGAATTCCGAGCCCACCCGCTGGCGGTGATGCAGGGCAGTCTGGAGCGACTGCTGATGCTGACATCTGGTCCGGACTGAAGGACCTGACAACGATTACGGACATGTCGTCTACTGTCACTGCATATGATTCTCTCAACATTGATAGAATGGTGGAGGATTATATGAGTGACCGCATCCAAGTAGGCACGTCACACAGTCCGTACTTATACTGGCAGGAAAAAGAGGCAATTTGGAGGCCCTTGCACAAACTGGCTTTATTCTACCTAAGTTGCCCTCCCACAAGTGTGTACTCCGAAAGAGTGTTTAGTGCCGCCGCTCACCTTGTCAGCAATCGGCGTACGAGGTTACATCCAGAAAATGTGGAGAAGATGATGTTCATTAAAATGAATTATAATCAATTCCTCCGCGGAGACATTGACCAGCAGCAATTGCCTCCACAAAGTACACAGGGAGCTGAGATGGTGGATTCCAGTGGGGACGAATTGATAATCTGTGAGGAGGGGGATGTACACGGTGATATATCGGAGGGTGAAGATGAGGTGGACATCTTGCCTCTGTAGAGCCAGTTTGTGCAAGGAGAGATTAATTGCTTCTTTTTTGGGGGGGGTCCAAACCAACCCGTCATATCAGTCACAGTCGTGTGGCAGACCCTGTCACTGAAATGATGGGTTGGTTAAAGTGTGCATGTCCTGTTTTGTTTATACAACATAAGGGTGGGTGGGAGGGCCCAAGGACAATTCCATCTTGCACCTCTTTTTTCTTTTCTTTTTCTTTGCATCATGTGCTGATTGGGGAGGGTTTTTTGGAAGGGACATCCTGCGTGACACTGCAGTGCCACTCCTAGATGGGCCCGGTGTTTGTGTCGGCCACTAGGGTCGCTAATCTTACTCACACAGCTACCTCATTGCGCCTCTTTTTTTCTTTGCGTCATGTGCTGTTTGGGGAGGGTTTTTTGGAAGGGACATCCTGCGTGACACTGCAGTGCCACTCCTAGATGGGCCCGGTGTTTGTGTCGGCCACTAGGGTCGCTAATCTTACTCACACAGTCAGCTACCTCATTGCGCCTCTTTTTTTCTTTGCGTCATGTGCTGTTTGGGGAGGGTTTTTTGGAAGGGCCATCCTGCGTGACACTGCAGTGCCACTCCTAGATGGGCCCGGTGTTTGTGTCGGCCACTAGGGTCGCTAATCTTACTCACACAGCTACCTCATTGCGCCTCTTTTTTTCTTTGCGTCATGTGCTGTTTGGGGAGGGTTTTTTGGAAGGGACATCCTGCGTGACACTGCAGTGCCACTCCTAGATGGGCCCGGTGTTTGTGTCGGCCACTAGGGTCGCTTATCTTTCTCACACAGCTACCTCATTGCGCCTCTTTTTTTCTTTGCGTCATGTGCTGTTTGGGGAGGGTTTTTTGGAAGGGACATCCTGCGTGACACTGCAGTGCCACTCCTAGATGGGCCCGGTGTTTGTGTCGGCCACTAGGGTCGCTTATCTTTCTCACACAGTCAGCTACCTCATTGCGCCTCTTTTTTTCTTTGCGTCATGTGCTGTTTGGGGAGGGTTTTTTGTAAGGGACATCCTGCGTGACACTGCAGTGCCACTCCTAGATGGGCCCGGTGTTTGTGTCGGCCACTAGGGTCGCTTATCTTTCTCACACAGTCAGCTACCTCATTGCGCCTCTTTTTTTCTTTGCGTCATGTGCTGTTTGGGGAGGGTTTTTTGGAAGGGACATCCTGCGTGACACTGCAGTGCCACTCCTAGATGGGCCCGGTGTTTGTGTCGGCCACTAGGGTCGCTTATCTTTCTCACACAGTCAGCTACCTCATTGCGCCTCTTTTTTTCTTTGCGTCATGTGCTGTTTGGGGAGGGTTTTTTGGAAGGGACATCCTGCGTGACACTGCAGTGCCACTCCTAGATGGGCCCGGTGTTTGTGTCGGCCACTAGGGTCGCTAATCTTACTCACACAGCTACCTCATTGCGCCTCTTTTTTTCTTTGCGTCATGTGCTGTTTGGGGAGGGTTTTTTGGAAGGGACATCCTGCGTGACACTGCAGTGCCACTCCTAGATGGGCCCGGTGTTTGTGTCGGCCACTAGGGTCGCTTATCTTACTCACACAGCGACCTCGGTGCAAATTTTAGGACTAAAAATAATATTGTGAGGTGTGATGTGTTCAGAATAGGCTGAAAATGAGTGTAAATTATGTTTTTTGAGGTTAATAATACTTTGGGATCAAAATTACCCCCAAATTCTATGATTTAAGCTGTTTTTTAGGGTTTTTTGAAAAAAACACCCGAATCCAAAACACACCCGAATCCGACAAAAAAAATTCGGTGAGGTTTTGCCAAAACGCGGTCGAACCCAAAACACGGCCGCGGAACCGAACCCAAAACCAAAACACAAAACCCGAAAAATTTCCGGCGCTCATCTCTACATTTTTGTTCTCCATATTTTAATAGGCACAACTAAAAGGCACCTCAGGTAAACAATGGAGATGGATGGATACTAGTATACTTATGGATGGACGAGCGACTGCCGACACAGAGGTAGCTACAGCCGTGGACTACCGTACTGTGTCTGCTGCTAATATAGACTGGATGATAATGAGATGAAATCAATATATATATATATAATATCACACCAGTACTGCAGCCGGACAGGTAGATATATTTATTATGTAATGACTGATGACAGACCTGCTGGACACTGTCAGCTCAGCAGCACCGCAGACTGCTACAGTAAGCTACTATAGTAGTATGTATCAAGAAGAAAGAAAAAAAAAAAAAACACGGGTAGGTGGTATACAATTATGGATGGACCAGCGACTGCCGACACAGAGGTAGCTACAGCCGTGGACTACCGTACTGTGTCTGCTGCTAATATAGACTGGATGATAATGAGATGAAATCAATATATATATATATATATAATATCACACTAGTACTGCAGCCGGACAGGTAGATATATTTATTATGTAATGACTGATGACGGACCTGCTGGACACTGTCAGCTCAGCAGCACCGCAGACTGCTACAGTAAGCTACTATAGTAGTATGTATCAAGAAGAAAGAAAAAAAAAACACGGGTAGGTGGTATACAATTATGGATGGACCAGCGACTGCCGACACAGAGGTAGCTACAGCCGTGGACTACCGTACTGTGTCTGCTGCTAATATAGACTGGATGATAATGAGATGAAATTAATATATATATATATATATATATATAATATCACTAGTACTGCAGCCGGACAGGTATATATATTTATTATGTAATGACTGATGACGGACCTGCTGGACACTGTCAGCTCAGCAGCACCGCAGACTGCTACAGTAAGCTACTATAGTAGTATGTATCAAGAAGAAAGAAAAAAAAAACCACGGGTAGGTGGTATACAATTATGGATGGACCAGCGACTGCCGACACAGAGGTAGCTACAGCCGTGGACTACCGTACTGTGTCTGCTGCTAATATAGACTGGATGATAATGAGATGAAATTAATATATATATATATAATATCACTAGTACTGCAGCCGGACAGGTATATATATTTATTATGTAATGACTGATGACGGACCTGCTGGACACTGTCAGCTCAGCAGCACCGCAGACTGCTACAGTAAGCTACTATAGTAGTATGTATCAAGAAGAAAGAAAAAAAAAAACCACGGGTAGGTGGTATACAATTATGGATGGACCAGCGACTGCCGACACAGAGGTAGCTACAGCCGTGGACTACCGTACTGTGTCTGCTGCTAATATAGACTGGATGATAATGAGATGAAATTAATATATATATATATATATATAATTTCACTAGTACTGCAGCCGGACAGGTATATATATTTATTATGTAATGACTGATGACGGACCTGCTGGACACTGTCAGCTCAGCAGCACCGCAGACTGCTACAGTAAGCTACTATAGTAGTATGTATCAAGAAGAAAGAAAAAAAAAACCACGGGTAGGTGGTATACAATTATGGATGGACCAGCGACTGCCGACACAGAGGTAGCTACAGCCGTGGACTACCGTACTGTGTCTGCTGCTAATATAGACTGGATGATAATGAGATGAAATTAATATATATATATATAATATCACTAGTACTGCAGCCGGACAGGTATATATATTTATTATGTAATGACTGATGACGGACCTGCTGGACACTGTCAGCTCAGCAGCACCGCAGACTGCTACAGTAAGCTACTATAGTAGTATGTATCAAGAAGAAAGAAAAAAAAAACCACGGGTAGGTGGTATACAATTATGGATGGACCAGCGACTGCCGACACAGAGGTAGCTACAGCCGTGGACTACCGTACTGTGTCTGCTGCTAATATAGACTGGATGATAATGAGATGAAATTAATATATATATATATATATATATATAATATCACTAGTACTGCAGCCGGACAGGTATATATATTTATTATGTAATGACTGATGACGGACCAGCTGGACACTGTCAGCTCAGCAGCACCGCAGACTGCTACAGTAAGCTACTATAGTAGTATGTATCTAGAAGAAAGAAAAAAAAAACCACGGGTAGGTGGTATACAATTATGGATGGACCAGCGACTGCCGACACAGAGGTAGCTACAGCCGTGGACTACCGTACTGTGTCTGCTGCTAATATAGACTGGATGATAATGAGATGAAATTAATATATATATGTATATAATATCATTAGTACTGCAGCCGGACAGGTATATATATTTATTATGTAATGACTGATGACGGACCTGCTGGACACTGTCAGCTCAGCAGCACCGCAGACTGCTACAGTAAGCTACTATAGTAGTATGTATCAAGAAGAAAGAAAAAAAAAAACACGGGTAGGTGGTATACAATTATGGATGGACCAGCGACTGCCGACACAGAGGTAGCTACAGCCGTGGACTACCGTACTGTGTCTGCTGCTAATATAGACTGGATGATAATGAGATGAAATTAATATATATATATATATATATATATATAATATCACTAGTACTGCAGCCGGACAGGTATATATATTTATTATGTAATGACTGATGACGGACCTGCTGGACACTGTCAGCTCAGCAGCACCGCAGACTGCTACAGTAAGCTACTATAGTAGTATGTATCAAGAAGAAAGAGAAAAAAAAAACCACGGGTAGGTGGTATACAATACATATACAATTATATATATATTATATACAATTATATATATATATATATATATATATATATTAAACTGGTGGTGATTAATTAAACTGGTGGTCAGGTCACTGGTCACACTATCAGCAACTTGCAAGTAGTACTCCTAAGCAGACAATCACAATATATATTATACTGGTGGTCAGTGTGGTCACAATGGCAGTGTGGCACTCTGGCAGCAAAAGTGTGCACTGTACGTTATATGTACTCCTGAGTCCTGCTCTCAGACTCTAACTGCTCCCCACTGTCAGTGTCTCCCCCACAAGTCAGATATACATTATACAGTCACACTATCTATCTATCACTTCAGCAAGTAGTAGTACTCCTCCTAATGCTCCCCAAAATTACTAAATTAAATAATACTGTGTCTCTCTCTACTCTAGTAGTCTCACTCTCTATAAACGGAGAGGACGCCAGCCACGTCCTCTCCCTATGAATCTCAATGCACGTGTGAAAATGGCGGCGACGCGCGGCTCCTTATATAGAATCCTAGTCTCGCGATAGAATCCGAGCCTCGCGAGAATCCGACAGCGGGATGATGACGTTCGGGCGCGCTCGGGTTAACCGAGCAAGGCGGGAAGATCCGAGTCGCTCGGACCCGTGTAAAAAAAACTGAAGTTCGGGCGGGTTCGGATTCCGAGGAACCGAACCCGCTCATCTCTAGTGGATGTTACTTTGACACATACTTCCTACCTAAACATTGTATCAGGCCAAGTACACCGCTTCATGGCAGTGAACTCTTGCATGAAGATAATGCCACACTGCTAAAATTGTGAGGCATGGTTTGAGGGACATGACAAAGAGATCAAGGTGCTGACTTGGCCTCCAAATTCCACAGTTCACAGCATCTGTTGGATGTGCTGGAAAAATAAGTCCAAGCCATGGCGGCCCCGCCTAGCAACTTACAGGACTTATCGGATCTGCTGCTAGTGGCTTCATGCCAGATACCACAGGACACCTTCAGAAGTCTTGAGGAGTCCATGCGTTTATAGGACAGTGTTGCTTTGGTAGCATGAAATCTAATAATTATTTACCATAATCACCTCCACGTATCAACTCATGAATATGGCCGATTATTTCTTAAGCATTGCAAGATGTCTGGCTTCAACAAAGTGCTTGGCAACTGGCTGGTCACATTACTCTTCACTCAGTACACTGTGTATGGTTGAGCAGTGCATGGCCATGTGCTCTTTACATTCTTTCCGACATAGTACAACCCATATGGGTATTTAATCAAGTACACCACATGTGTACTAGTATGTTCCATGGTAACCAGGACGAGGATCAAAAAAACACTTTATTGCAATCCATAGCAGAGGGTGATATATCCTTAGCAATGGAAACATCTTCCTAGTCTGCTATGTAAATAGGGATCCGCTGGTCTGTGGTTACTGATATCTGTATAAACCAGCTTTCTTAACTTTCTGCCACATTTATAGAATGACATGATTCTGGTTTTATTAAGAGACTTAGGGGTATATTTACTAAAGTGTGGGTTTATAGAAGCAAAGATTTTGCCCATAGCAACCAATCAGATTCTAGCTATTATCGTCCACGAGCAACAAGTCCACTTTTATAATCCACACTTTAGTAAATATACCCATTAAGATCTTCGTCATTTTGTATCACAGGACAGAACATGTTCAGGGTGAAGTACCCAGTGTAAATGGTCATACCTATGATCTTCATCCTTTTTACTTACAAGGGTGTCTGCTTTATCAACCAAGTATATTTAAGTTGTAGCATCTCTTAACCAATTAATTGACATATTTGTTTTCCCAAAAAATGCCCAGAAATTTATGTTGTTTGTTTTCTGAGTGAATTAGGTGAAGAGCATGTATTTCCAATTTATCCAAAATGATTTTATTGAAAAAATAATAATAAATAACTGGGGATGGGGTTTCCTGCTGTGCTGACCGATCAGCAATTATCTGCTGCCCACCAAACAATGGGGAAGAGTGCGGGGAGGCAAAGAGACCTTGTGGTCCCTCTGAGAGCAGCAGCAGCAGTGGGAAGTTTCTATTCCCCTTTAGCCGTACACTGTCTATCTGACTAGTTGCATCCTGTGTGACCACATCAGATAAGGCACTTGCTGATGTGGTTGCATCAGATGCGACCATACCAGGCAAGTGGTTAAGGTTGTTGTTTTGTTTTTTTTCAGAGCAGCCCCTGTCTCTAGATCTGTAAAGCATTTTATCCTAGATTAATAATTAGCTCTATCGGCTGGTAATCCATTTACTTGAAAAAGCTGCAAGGAAGTCCCTATTTTTTTGGGGGGTGGGAGGATTATATGTAATCAAAGTCACTTGTCTGAGAGTTGACGGGAGGCAGCCTCAGTTGTAGGGGCTGAGATGTAACAGAACCTGGAAGGTTGTATCAGACCCCTAGACATGTAAGTAACATGTAGAATAACTGCCCGAAGGCGTGACCACGACAACCAGGATAAAAGTCAATGATGTTTATTATGACATACTCCGTAACACAGCAGCAAATAAGAAAACATAAAACTCAGCAGGGAAATAATACAGTTCCTGGGTACTACAGGGTGGCAAGGACCACAGGGCTCTGGTAGTATGAGATAGTTCTTAATAATCTTCTAGGTGGAAAGTCCTTACCAGGCCCGACTGTAGCAATGGAAATAGCCCAGGATCGTACCAGCTGGTGTTCCAGGAAAAGCTGGGCTGCTGTGGGTAAAACGGCTGCTGTGGATACTGGCTGAAACCAGACTGATGTTGACACGGAGTGAATACTGGCTGGAACTAGTTAAATAATAAATGTAGCTTGAGAGCGATGAAATATGAAAGTGATGTTTGGAGCTTGAGAGCGGTGAAATAATAATGCCGGTGATAAATGATAATCTGCAGAAAAGGGTACCGGCACTTTAAGAAGAGCTGACCTCTGCTGGAAGCTGGATGCTGAAAGCAGGTGGATCTGTAGCTGGAAGCAGATGAATCCAAATGGATCGGAGAGTCAGGCTACACCGCAGGTGGAATGCTGGTGCGGGTCTCTTTAGTGGAGGTTTGGAGATAGGAGCTGGAACCTGGAAAACAACCACAGGAGAGAGACAAACTGGAACTAGGTTTGACAACCAAAGCACTGACGCCTTCCTTGCTCAGGCACAGATTACTTATACCTGCAGCAAGGAAGGGATTGGCTAGGCAATTATGCAGATTAACATAGCAAACAACAGATTGGTGGAAATGAACAGATGACAGAATCTAAGATGGCTGCGCCCATGCAGACACTTGGAGGGAAGTTTGGTTTGTAATCCATGTGGGAATTAAAACAGTAATGGCGGCGCCGGCCACAGGAGACAGGAGACGCCAGACTGACAAGTGCACACCTAACCACGCGGGCACAGCGGAGGCCGCGGCTGATGTAATCACCACTCTGACATTCTGCTTGTAGAAACTCAGGAACAGCGGCGGAGGCCGCGGGAGACGCCATTCCGGATGTAACAGGCGTTGCGGTGACCGCGTCTCAGAGTGACAGGAGAGGAGGCAGGAATGTGGACATCAGTATAACAGATGGGATCCGGTCCTGGAATGCTGAGCCAGCCTTAGGAGGCATCTGAAGGGTAAGTAATGGCGTCCAGATACCCGGATCGTGACAAGAGTGAACTTGTCTTTTAAGATGTCAGAGACTTTATATTGTACTTGTATTAGACCCACTTCAGTCACGCTTTCATTCTCAACCCTCCACAAAGACGGCACTGACTAAGGTGGTGAATGATCTGGTCGCTGCTAAATCTAAAGGCCATTACTCACTTCTTATTCTCCTAGATCTCTCAAATGCTTTTGACACTGTTGACCATTCTCTTCTCATACAATCCCTACGTCTTCAGGGTACAGACCTTTCTTGGTTCTCATCCTACCTATCTAATCGCTCTTTCAGTGTTCATTTCTCGGAATCCATCTCCTCTTCGTTAACTCTATCAGTTGGAGCACCGCAAGGCCCAGTCTTAGGTCCTCTGCTTTTTGCTTTTCTCAATCTGTACCACATCTCTTGGTAAACTAATCAGTTCTTTTGGATTTCAGTATCAACTGTATGTGGATGATACTCAAATATACATATCCCTCCCAGATTTGTCACCATCTGTATTGGGCCGTGTCACTGAATGCCCTTCTGCCATTTCATCTTGGATGACATCTCATCACCTCAGACTTAACATTTACAAAGCAGAAATAGTTATATTTCCACCGGCCAATAATAGTTACCAACCTGATAACTCCATCACTGTTGATAACTCAACAAGCAACACTACTCCACAAGCTCGCTGCACAGGTGTCATTCATGGCTCTATACAGTCCTTTGTTCTCCACATTCAATCTTTCTCAAAATCATGTTATATACATCTAGGAAACATATCCAAATACGACCATATCTTACTCAAGACACTGCTAAAACTCTAATCCATGCACTTATTATCTCTGCATTGATTATTGCAATAGTCTCCTTACTGGTCTTCCCAAAAATAGGCACTCACCACTACAGTCCACTTTGAATGCAGCTGTGAGGCTGATATTCCTCACTAGACTTTCATCATCTGTGAATCCACTCTGTCAGTTCCTCCATTGGTTATCGGTATTCTGCTGTATTCAATATAAAAATTTTTACTTACATACATGACTATTAACCAAACTGCACCAAAATACAACTCTTTGCTTAAGTCAAAATATCTCCCTACCAAACCTCTCCATTCTGCACAAGATCTGCATCTCTCACCACTAGTGATGATCGGGTTCGGTTCCTCGGAAACCGAACCCCCCGAACTTCACCCATTTTACACGGGTCCGAGGCATACTCGGATTCTCCCGTATGGCTCGGTTAACCCGAGCGCGCCCGAACGTCATCATCCCGCTGTCGGATTCTCGCGAGATTCGGATTCTATATAAGCAGCCGCGCGTCGCCGCCATTTTCACTCGTACATTGGAAATGTTAGGGAGAGGACGTGGCTGGTGTCCTCTCCGTTTATTAATCTTGATGCAAAAATATTTGTGCTTATTCCTTAATTGTGGGGACTGGGGAGCAGCTGTATTATATAGGAGGAGTACAGTGCAGAGTTTTGGTGACAGTGACCACCAGTATACGTTGTCTGCCTGAAAAACACTCCATATCTGTGCTCAGTGTGCTGCATATATCTGTGCTCACACTGCTTAATTGTGGGGACTGGGAAGCAGCTGTATTATATAGGAGGAGTACAGTGCAGAGTTTTGCTGACAGTGACCACCAGCATACGTTGTCTGCCTGAAAAACACTCCATATCTGTGCTCAGTGTGCTGCATATATCTGTGCTCACACTGCTTTATTGTGGTCACTGGGGACCACCAGTATATTATATAGGAGGAGTACAGTGCAGAGTTTTGCTGACCAGTGACCACCAGTATACGTTGTCTGCCTGAAAAACACTCCATATCTGTGCTCAGTGTGCTGCATATATCTGTGCTCACACTGCTTTATTGTGGGCACTGTGGACCACCAGTATATTATATAGTCTCTCTAGTCTCTCTCCTCTAGTCTCCAAACCTTTAAACGTTCTCTGAAAACTCATCTCTTCAGACAAGCCTACCAAATTTCAGACCCACACACATAACCTTCACAGCTTCCCTATCAAGTTACATCCCCTCTGTACAGTCCACATAAACTCACATTTTGTCTTCCAACATTGCTGGGTGATCATATCATATACAACCCATTAAGAACCTAGCAACCTGGGGAACCATTATGTGACAAGTAGCATCTATCCTTGTGTATCAATGCCTATTTCCCTATAGATTGTAAGCTCGCGAGCAGGGCCTTCCTACCTCTGTCTGTCTGTCTGTCTTTACCCAGTTTTGTTCTATAATTGTTGTTCTAATTGTAAAGCGCAACGGAATATGCTGCGCTATATAAGAAACTGCTAATAAATAAATAAATAAATATAGGAGGAGTACAGTGCAGAGTTTTGCTGACCAGTGACCACCAGTATACGTTGTCTGCCTGAAAAACACTCCATATCTGTGCTCAGTGTGCTGCATATATCTGTGCTCACACTGCTTTATTGTGGGCACTGGGGACCACCAGTATATTATATAGGAGGAGTACAGTGCAGAGTTTTGCTGACCAGTGACCACCAGTATACGCTGTCTGCCTGAAAAACACTCCATATCTGTGCTCAGTGTGCTGCATATATCTGTGCTCACACTGCTTTATTGTGGGCACTGGGGACCACCAGTATTTTATATAGGAGGAGTACAGTGCAGAGTTTTGCTGACCAGTGGCCACCAGTATACATTGTCTGCCTGAAAAACGCTCCATATCTGTGCTCAGTGTGCTGCATATATCTGTGCTCACACTGCTTTATTGTGGGCACTGGGGACCACCAGTATATTATATAGGAGGAGTACAGTGCAGAGTTTTGCTGACAGTGACCACCAGTATACGTTGTCTGCCTGAAAAACACTCCATATCTGTGCTCAGTGTGCTGCATATATCTGTGCTCACACTGCTTAATTGTGGGGACTGGGGAGCAGCTGTATTATATAGGAGGAGTACAGTGCAGAGTTTTGCTGACAGTGACCACCAGTATACGTTGTCTGCCTGAAAAACACTCCATATCTGTGCTCAGTGTGCTGCATATATCTGTGCTCAGACTGCTTTATTGTGGGCACTGGGGACCACCAGTATATTATATAGGAGGAGTACAGTGCAGAGTTTTGCTGACCAGTGACCACCAGCATACGTTGTCTGCCTGAAAAACACTCCATATCTGTGCTCAGTGTGCTGCATATATCAGTGCTCACACTGCTTTATTGTGGGCACTGGGGACCACCAGTATATTATATAGGAGGAGTACAGTGCAGAGTTTTGCTGACCAGTGACCACCAGTATACGTTGTCTGCCTGAAAAATACTCCATATCTGTGCTCAGTGTGCTGCATATATCTGTGCTCACACTGCTTTATTGTGGGCACTGGGGACCACCAGTATATTATATAGGAGGTGTACAGTGCTGAGATTTGCTGACAGTGACCACCAGTATATATAGCAGTACGGTACGGAAGGCCACTGCTCTACCTACCTCTGTGTCGTCAAGTATACTATCCATCCATACCTGTGGTGCATATCAGTTGTGCGCAGTATATATAGTAGGCCATTGCTATTGATACTGGCATATAATTCCACACATTAAAAAATGGAGAACAAAAATGTGGAGGTTAAAATAGGGAAAGATCAAGATCCACTTCCACCTCGTGCTGAAGCTGCTGCCACTAGTCATGGCCGAGACAATGAAATGCCATCAACGTCGTCTGCCAAGGCCGATGCCCAATGTCATAGTAGAGAGCATGTAAAATCCAAAAAACAAAAGTTCAGTAAAATGATCCAAAAATCAAAATTGAAAGCGTCTGATGAGAAGCGTAAACTTGCCAATATGCCATTTACGACACGGAGTGGCAAGGAACGGCTGAGGCCCTGGCCTATGTTCATGGCTAGTGGTTCAGATTCACATGAGGATGGAAGCACTCATCCTCTCGCTAGAAAAATGAAAAGACTTAAGCTGGCAAAAGCTCAGCAAAGAACTGTGCGTTCTTCTAAATCACAAATCCCCAAGGAGAGTCCATCATAAGTCAGTGACAAGTTCAAAAACTTTGGATGACAGCGGAAGCAGTCCACTGACCACTAAATCCCTTCCTCTTGTAACCAAGCTCCTGCAAACCACACCACCAACTCCCTCAGTGTCAATTTCCACCTTACACAGGAAAGCCAATAGTCCTGCAGGCCATGTCACTGGCAAGTCTGACGAGTCCTCTCCTGCCTGGGATTCCTCCGATGCATCCTTGAGTGTAACGCCTACTGCTGCTGGCGCTGCTGTTGTTGCTGCTAGGAGTCGATCGGCATCCCAGAGGGGAAGTCGGAAGACCACTTGTACTACTTCCAGTAAGCAATTGACTGTCCAACAGTCCTTTGCGAGGAAGATGAAATATCACAGCAGTCATCCTGCTGCAAAGCGGATAACTCAGGTCTTGTCAGCCTGGGTGGTGAGAAACGTGGTTCCGGTATCCACCGTTAATTCAGAGGCAACTAGAGACTTGATTGAGGTACTGTGTCCCTGGTACCAAATACCATCTAGGTTCCATTTCTCTAGGCAGGCGATACCGAAAATGTACACAGACGTCAGAAAAAGAGTCACCAGTGTCCTAAAAAATGCAGTTGTACCCAATGTCCACTTAACCACGGACATGTGGACAAGTGGAGCAGGGCAGACTCAGGACTATATGACTGTGACAGCCCACTGGGTAGATGTATTGCCTCCCGCAGCAAGAACAGCAGTGGCGGCACCAGTAGCAGCATCTCGCAAACGCCAACTCGTTCCTAGGCAGGCTACGCTTTGTATCACTGCTTTCCATAAGAGGCACACAGCTGACAACCTCTTACGGAAACTGAGGAACATCATCGCAGAATGGCTTACCCCAATTGGACTCTCCTGGGGATTTGTGACATCGGACAACACCAGCAATATTGTGCGTGCATTACATCTGGGCAAATTCCAGCACATCCCATGTTTTGCACATACATTGAATTTGGTGGTGCAGAATTATTTAAAAAACGACAGGGGCGTGCAAGAGATGCTGTCGGTGGCCCGAAGAATTGCGGGCCACTTTCGGCATTCAGCCACCGCGTGCCGAAGACTGGAGCACCACCAAACAGTCCTGAACCTGCCCCGCCATCATCTGAAGCAAGAGGTGGTAACGAGGTGGAATTCAACCCTCTATATGCTTCAGAGGATGGAGGAGCAGCAAAAGGACATTCAAGCCTATACATCTGCCCACGATATAGGCAAAGGAGGGGGAATGCACCTGACTCAAGCGCAGTGGAGAATGATTTCAACGTTGTGCAAGGTTCTGCAACCCTTTGAACTTGCCACACGTGAAGTCAGTTCAGACACTGCCAGCCTGAGTCAGGTCATTCCCCTCATCAGGCTTTTGCAGAAGAAGCTGGAGACATTGAAGGAGGAGCTAAAACAGAGCGATTCCGCTAGGCATGTGGGACTTGTGGATGGAGCCCTTAATTCGCATAACCAGGATTCACGGGTGGTCAATCTGTTGAAATCAGAGCACTACATTTTGGCCACCGTGCTCGATCCTAGATTTAAAGCCTACGTTGTATCTCTCTTTCCGGCAGACACAAGTCTGCAGAGGTGCAAAGACCTGCTGGTGAGAAAATTGTCAAGTCAAGCGGAACGTGACCCGTCACCAGCTCCTCCTTCATATTCTCCCGCAACTGGGGGTGCGAGGAAAAGGCTAAGAATTCCAAGCCCACCCGCTGGCGGTGATGCAGGGCAGTCTGGAGCGAGTGCTGACATCTGGTCCGGACTGAAGGACCTGGCAACGATTACTGACATGTCGTCTACTGTCACTGCATATGATTCTGTCACCATTGAAAGAATGGTGGAGGATTATATGAGTGACCGCATCCAAGTAGGCACGTCAGACAGTCCGTACATATACTGGCAGGAAAAAGAGGCAATTTGGAGGCCCTTGCACAAACTGGCTGTATTTTACCTAAGTTGCCCACCCTCCAGTGTGTACTCCGAAAGAGTGTTTAGTGCAGCCGCTCACCTTGTCAGCAATCGGCGTACAAGGTTACTTCCAGAAAATGTGGAGAACATGATGTTCATCAAAATGAATTATAATCAATTCCTCCGTGGAGACATTCACCAGCAATTGCCTCCAGAAAGTACACAGGGACCTGAGATGGTGGATTCCAGTGGGGACGAATTAATAATCTGTGAGGAAGGGGATGTACACAGTGAAAGGGGTGAGGAATCGGAGGATGATGATGAGGTGGACATCTTGCCTCTGTAGAGCCAGTTTGTGCAAGGAGAGATTGATTGCTTCTTTTTTGGTGGGGGCTCAAACCAACCAGTCATTTCAGTCACAGTCGTGTGGCAGACCCTGTCGCTGAAATGATGGGTTCGTTAAAGTGTGCATGTCCTGTTTATACAACATAAGGGTGGGTGGGAGGGCCCAAGGACAATTCCATCTTGCACCTCTTTTTTCTTTCATTTTTCTTTGCATCATGTGCTGTTTGGGGACAATTTTTTTGAAGTGCCATCCTGCCTGACACTGCAGTGCCACTCCTAGATGGGCCAGGTGTTTGTGTCGGCCACTTGTGTCGCTTAGCTTAGCCATCCAGCGACCTTGGTGCACCTCTTTTTTTCTTTGCATCATGTGCTGTTTGGGGACAATTTTTTTTAAGTGCCATCCTGCCTGACACTGCAGTGCCACTCCTAGATGGGCCAGGTGTTTGTGTCGGCCACTTGTGTCGCTTAGCTTAGCCATCCAGCGACCTTGGTGCGCCTCTTTTTTTCTTTGCATCATGTGCTGTTTGGGGACTATTTTTTTGAAGTGCCATCCTGTCTGACACTGCAGTGCCTCTCCTAGATGGGCCAGGTGTTTGTGTCGGCTACTTGTGTCGCTTAGCTTAGCCATCCAGCGACCTCGGTGCAAATTTTAGGACTAAAAATAATATTGTGAGGTGTGAGGTGTTCAGAATAGACTGAAAATGAGTGGAAATTATGGTTATTGAGGTTAATAATACTATGGGATCAAAATGACCCCCAAATTCTATGATTTAAGCTGTTTTTGAGGGTTTTTTGTAAAAAAACACCTGAATCCAAAACACACCCGAATCCGCCCCAAAATTTTCTGGGAGGTTTTGCCAAAACGCGTCCGAATCCAAAACACGGCCGCGGACCCGAATCCAAAACCAAAACACAAAACTCGAAAAATTTCCGGTGCACATCACTACTCACCACATGCATTACTTGCGACCAGTCATTACAGGACTTTCTCCAGGCTGCATCCACTCTGTGGAAAGCCCTCAATCATACTTACCTCTACTCTCCAAAACTTCAAACGTCCCCTGAAAACTCACCTCTTCAGACAAACTTATCAAACTCTGGACCCACCCACATAACCTCTATCTAATTACATCCCCTCTTTACAGTCCACATATAACCTCATATATTTTGTCTGCCTTCAATTTCACATATTCCTGACCCTTGGCCAACATTGCTGAGTTACCATATCATGCAGCTTATTAAGAACCTTTGCAATCTGGTGGACCATTATGCAATAGGTAGCACCTATCCTATCCTTGTGTATCAATGCCCATTTCCCTATAGCAGAGGTTCCCAAACGCGGTTCTCAAGGCACCCCAACAGTCCTGGTTTCAATGTATCCATACTTGGCCACAGGTGACTTAATTAGCACCTTAGTCAATTTGATTTAACCATCTGTGCTGAGCCATGGATATACCTAAAACCCGGACTGTTGGGGTGCCTTGAGGAACCTCTGCCCTATAGATTGTAAGTTTGCAAGCAGGGCCTTTCTACTTCTATGTCTGTTTGTTAATACCACGTTTTATTCTATTACTGTTGTTCCAATTGTAACGTGCAATGGAAAATGCTGCGCTATATAAGAAACTGTTAATAAATAAATATTAGGGGCAAACCAAGTATCTGCTCTTTGCACATGTGCCATACCTTTCAGCATTTCATGTTTTGCAGAACTACTAATACTTTACATAAAGCAGCTTTTTGTCTTCTTTTTAGCATTGCTTGCTTCCTCACTCATATCTATGTGAGTTATGTAGAATACATTGCCACAATAGGACTTTGAATGGCTTGATTTTAGCTTAGCCATGCTGTGACCACCTCTAGCTTTTATAATCCTTCCAAGAAGCGGAAATGCTTTATTTCCCACATAGCTATAAAGGGTACAAAATGAAGAATGTTTATATACAGTTAATTATGTGCAAATTTTCTGTGATCTTCAGCTATTCAGACCAATTAAGGAATCAACTGAATTTCCTATGCTATTTTAGTATGTCTTTCTTTTAGTATTTCTTGCACAATTTTTATGGACCAAATCTGTGGGGATGGAGAAAAAATTTAAATAAATATTGTATCTTGTTGTAAGAGAAGCAAAGTTGAACATACATATATTTAAAAGGACAAGTAATGGGAGTTACTGCAGTAAACTGTGATATATTTATGCTAAACCCACATATAGGTTTGTATGGGGGGTATTCAGTTAGCCACGATATTGCCACGTCCGCAAAAAAAGGGTGTTTTTTGTGGCCGCGGCAATATCCAATTAGGTTGTGCGAAAAACACTTGTTGTTTGTGCGAAAATACATATGTCCTGTGAAAAGCTGCGGATCTATATCTTTTCGCAGCACTTATTGAGGGTCTAAGGGGCACTTATTGTGGATAATGGTTTGCATGCTTGAGACATGCGAAGCATAATCTGCGATAAGTTCCAGCATCGGAGATAAGTGTTGTCTTATCGGGACTAATTGCAAAGCCCCAGTCAATATCATTACCCCGTGGTAATTGATCACGGGTAATTGGATACCGCCCTCTAGCTTCAATAAAGCATCTGTACTGTAAGTGTGTGCATTTGTCTCTGTGTGTACACACAGCTTTAGTTACATAAGAGGTTACTGATATCTGAAATACAATGTTAGTAAATGAAGAATTCAAGAAACTAGGCTAATTTCTCAAACAGAATGTCTTTATCAAGTTTCATTTTTACCCTGAATGTTTTACCTTTTATTCTAATTGTTTCATTTTTTAGTACTTAGAAAGTTTTATTGAAAAAAAAAAAATAATGCATGCATACGCTGTATATATTTTTCTTTTACTTACTTCAATTTTTTAGGATAAGCCAATAACATATATGCATGCAGGGGCGGATTGGGATGGAAATCCAGCACGGGAAATTTATGGAAGCAGCCCTAACGGAGGGGGGCGGGATCCCTCCATATAGGGCCTGATGGTATGCAATTGCGGTCTTCCTTGCATCTTTTGCTGCAGTTGTGTCAGAGACCAGGGGCGGATAAAATTTTGTAGAAGTGGCCCGACATGGGCAGCACAAGAGGCATCACTGGATGGCAGAGTTGCTGTACTGCAGAGATAGAATGAATGGGGACAATGCAATATGCTGAGTACAGTGGGCTGCCTGTCATGTGCGGGATGGGGGTCACATGTCAACATACAAAACAGGCCCTACAGACATGTTGGCCTACCAGGAATCTTCCTGATGAGCCCTATGGCCAATCCACCCCTGTATGCATGTGCATAAGATGTATTGTATATGAAATAAATCTTGATTATGTTTAATCTTTGTGGACATTGTTTTCAAATATCGAAATGTAAAAGAGTAAGGCTGTGTACACATGGCGCAATACGCTATACAGCCCGACATTGATTATTCGACGGGGCCGTAGCCCGGCCCCGCCGATATAGTCAATGTTGGGCTGCCTGCACAGTATATTTTTTTCTTGCGATGCCAATCCCACAGGATCGGCATCGCAAGCTGTGTACACACGGTGCGATATGCACTAACTTTCCTTACGATTTTGACTATATAGTCAAAATCGTAAGGAAAGTTAAGTGCATATCGCAGCATGTGTATGCACCTTTACAGAGTAATTTAAAACTCCTTGTACAAGTACCTCACATACAGTATTATCAGTGGAAAAGCTATTCGTGTTCATGGAGTGGGATAGAGGGAGGGGTGCTGCGGCCACTCACACATTTGAAACCCTGTGGTGCCTGCAGCCGCCCTACGCCTGGGAGGGCTCTCTGCAGATTATACCTGTGATGTTAGTGTATTTGAATGCTTAATATTTGTAGACACTCCCTTACTAATCTGTGTAAGCCTGAATCTTCAGTGATGGTCCCTGGGACCAGGGGGATGCTGGGAAGTGGGTGGTCCAGTGTGCAGTGTGTCTGGAGTTGGTGATGAAATAAACAGCACAGCAGTGAACTCACATGTCTCTGTGTCCTGATGACTGGATTTACAAACATATGAACAAAACATGGTGTCAGAAGAAGTTTAACTTGGACTGCTAGTGCTCTCAGAGTGTGAAAGGATCCTGCACCAGTCTGTAAGGCTGTGATAGTGTCTGCAAAGCCTGCCGTGTGCGCCTCTCTTCAAACAGTGAGTAACCATGGATAAACTAGCTCCTCCAAACGGCATGCTGATTTCTGGTAACTTGTCTGAAAACTGGAAAAGATTTAAGCAAAGGTTTAATATATATCTTGCTGCATGTGGAGCTGATACAGAGGCTGACAAAACGAAGGCATCCATTTTCCTCCATGTGATAGGAGAGGATGTGCTGGACACTTATAATAATTTTCAGTTTGATGAGGGCAGAATATGGTGCTATCTTCTATAATGCAAAAGTTTGAAGATTACTTTGTGCCAAGGAAAAATGTAAGCGGAGAACGCGTGAAGTTATGTATTGGCTAAGAATGAACCAAGACATAGCACAGACTACAGCTACATATGAATTATGTCTTACGTATAGACCGAAACAATAAGTCGAGCCACTGAGTCCTCACGCAGTGCCAGAGAGACCGTACCAGAAAGTTGGCACAGATTTGTTTGATTGTAATGGGAAAGCGTACATTGTCGTGACTGATTATTACTCTAACTACCCTGAGGTGAAGACACTACATACAACTACTAGTAAAGCCGTAATCAATTGCATGAAGTCAATCTTTGCAAGGCATGGTGTTCCTATGGAAGTGTTCACTGACAATGGTCCTCAGTTTTCCAGTGCTGAATTTAGACAATTTGCTGATGAGTGGGAATTTGTCCATACTACGTCAAGTCCCCACTATCCACGCTCAAATGGGTTGGTGGAAAGTTCAGTAAAAACTGTAAAGAGTCTCATAAGAAAAGCTCAAGAAGGTAAAAAAGATTTCTACAAAAGTCTTTTAATCTACCGCAGTACACCTTTACAGAATGGACTTTCTCCTGCACAAATGCTGATGGGAAGGAGGATTAGAGCAAATCTCCTGATACATGATGAACTGCTTAATACACATAACTCAGCGTTGGTCAGACTGAGTAAGGAACGTCAACAGGCGAAACAGAAACTGTTCCATGACAGGCAAACAAGACGCTTATCTGATCTAAAATCGGGTGACCAAGTCAGTCTCAGAGATCACGAGAAATTTATTTGGGTGCAGAAAGGTATTGTGCAAGCACAAGTAGCACCAAGATCTTATACTATACGTACAGAGCATGGAACGGAAGTAAGAAGAAATCGGGTGGATTTAAGATCTCAACCTAACCATAATGAAGACAACATGACTGAAGAATACCCTTCATCTGACATGTATGATGATCCTGATAATGGTGAACCAACCACGATTCTAGAAAGGTCCAACATGGTCGATGAAACACAGACTGTGTGTGAAAGACCCAAAAGGGAAATACGCAGACCTGAGAGACTCATTGAAACGTGTTAGATGATGTTCTTAATATGACGTTGTTAATTGTTGCATTGAAGCGTATAGGGCTTATCTTTAAAGAAAATAGGATGTGATGTTAGTGTATTAGAATGCTTAATATTTGTAAACACTCCCTTACTAATATGTGTAAGCCTGAATCTTCAGTGATGGTCCCTGGGACCAGGGGGATGCTGGGAAGTGGGTGGTCCAGTGTGCAGTGTGTCTGGAGTTGGTGATGGAATAAACAGCACAGCAGTGAACTCACATGTCTCTGTGTCCTGATGACTGGATTTACAAACATATGAACAAAACAATACCAGCCTTGCTTTTTTGTCAGAGTTTCAGTCTCATTACCCCACTATTGAGCATCAATGATTTTGTGACCCAGATGTACAGTAATTCTGGGACACAGCTGGGTAGACGTTTTAGTTAGTGGAAGTCCTGTCAGGAGCGCATGGACCCCTAGATATGGTACTGCAGTTCAGTGACAGTCCAGTGGTACAGTTTTGGGATGGGCACAAGACCATATAGCAAACATAGACTTATGTTTGTGAAAAAAGATATGGACTAGATGCATCATCACTTGGAGAGTGATAAAATGGAGAGCAAAAAAGCAGTGCCGTAACTAGGCATTTTAGCGCTGTGTGCAAGAAACGACATTAGCGCGCCCCCCGCCCATGTAAGATAGGGGCAGTGCGCGCTGTAGGCGCGCGAAAAATATATAGGGGCGTGGCTTCATGGGGAAGGGGCGTGGCCACAAAATAATAGCAATTCATACTACGGTGCACAGTAGTCTACATTATTCAAATTACGCTGCACAGTAGCGCCACTACACCAGGTAGAGCCCCTTTTATACATTACAGCAGACAGCGTCCCCCTTTTTACACATTACAGCAGACAGTCTCCCTTTTAACACATTGCGGCAGCCAGTCCCCATTTTTACACATAGCGGCAGCCAGTCCCCCTTTTTACACATTGCGGCAGCCAGTCCCCCTTTTTACACATTGCGGCAGCCAGTCCCCCTTTTTACACATTGCGGCAGCCAGTCCCCCTTTTTACACATTGCGGCAGGCAGGCCCCCTTTTTACACATTGCGGCAGCCAGTCCCCTTTTTTACACATAGCGGCAGCCAGTCCCCTTTTTTACACATTGCGGCAGCCAGTCCCCTTTTTTACACATTGCGGCAGGCAGGCCCCCTTTTTACACATTGCGGCAGCCAGGCCCCCTTTTTACACATTGCGGCAGCCAGGCCCCCTTTTTACACATTGCGGCAGCCAGGCCCCCTTTTTACAAATTGCGGTGTAAGGATGTGCCCTGTGGGCACATCCATGTGGCTGTCCCTAGCTGGGGGCAGCGCTGGGGCAGCTTGTCTGTCCCCAGCGCGGAGTGTGCGGCGGCGGGTGCCTGGTGCAGGGATCGGATGTTTCCCTGCACCAGGCTGTCGGCGGCGGAGAGCAGTGCGGCGGCGCTTTAAACTTGGCGCCGCTGGGGCCGCCAATGAGAAGCGCCGCCCGCGGCTTTTTGAATCCGGCGCCGTCCGCGAGCCAATCACGGCTCGCGGGGCGCCGGCCAATCAGGAACAGGCGCGGCGAGCCAATCGGCGCTCGCCGCGTCATAGGCCCCGCCCCCGGCGTCTGACGTCAGACGCCGGGCGGGACGGAGAAGAGGAGGCCGCGCCGAAGAGCGGCGAAGACAGAAGACGCGCGCGGAAGAGCGCGAAGAGGAAAGAAGATCCCGACGGCGCAAGGAAGAGAAGACGACGACCACAGGGAGAGGAGGTCCTGAGGCCGCGGAAGAGGCCAGAAGACGTTGGCCTGCAGGAAGGAGATGTCCAGCGGCGGCTGGACGCAGAAGAGTGGAGGCGGCGCCGCTGGCCAGGACGGGTCAGCGGCAGAAGAGGACGTTGGAGACCCCGGGTTAGGTAAGGCCTCAGTGAGGCTATCCTCTTCCTCCCTCGACCACCAGGGACGGGCATTAGGCCCGAGGGCACAAGTCAGGCACTAGGCCTGTGGCGCAGTTAGGAGTTTGGGGGCCCCAATATTTGATGAGGTGGTTTGGGCACTAGGCCCAAGCCACCCCACCCCTGCGGCACCAGTTAGGCGGGCACTAGGCCCGGGGGGGGGGACAATCTAGGCACTAGGCCTGTGGGTAATAGAGGGCGTTAGGCCCTAGGGTATTTGTGGCCAAATCAGGGATACGATAAGGTGACCCTGGGCACAAGGCCCAGGTCACCCAACGGGCGGCAAGTTAGGCGGGCGCTAAGCCCGTGGGCGAAGTCAGGCCTCCGGCCTGTGTGCAGTTAGGGGGCGCTAGGCCCAGTGAATTAGTGTTCCCCCGAGGTGAGTACAGATGGCCCTGGGCGCTAGGCCCTGGCCACCCTGAGGTGTTAAGTAGGCCGGTCAGCTCGGCCTGAGTCCCTAAGGAGAGAGCACGGTAGGTGGGTGGGCTGTGCGGCCCCCACTACGGGGTGTTCTGAGTCGGGTAGATAAAGGGACAGCACCGTTTTATGTTGTAACTCCGATAGTGTGATATATGTTGTTACCGTGCAGGGCAAAGTGTATGTGTTGTGTAAGTTGTGCATAGTTGTGTCGCACCACCCACACGAGCTAGTTTGAGGGCTCTGTTTATGTAGCTAGTGTAGCGGACGCACACTAGGGTAGTTCTTGGCCCTGCACGGCTGTTTCTCTTTGCCTCCTTACAGGGACCTGTAAGTGGAGAAGATCGGAGTGCAAGACTCGTGACGGTGAGTAGCATCCGTGTACGTCTGTCCCTTGTTTGTCCCCGAGCGCCGGAGTTAGGATTGCTCACGGACGTGAGAATCCCTTTTCATCACACTACGTGCGAAAGCGCGAGTGTGTGAAATCTGGGTGGCTGAGGCTTTGTGCCGGTGATGACCATTCGCCCAACCGGTGAAGGTCGCGGCCACCCCTGGGGTATCCCCTGTTCCAGCGGAAGAAGGGTCGATACCCCCTTTGATGTAAACCATTCTCTCCTCAGCTCGGTCGACGGTCAGCTCCAAGAGGGAATCGCCGTGTCCGGATCCGACTGAAGAATTCCAGGTCCGTTGAAGGTTCCGGTACCTGAAGGTGAGAGAGAGCGGCGCCTGGTGAGTACCGCGTCTACACCTGCACGGCAGCAGGCACCACCACACGCACGCACCGCAGGTCCGCACCTCTCACACTTGGCGTAGTCGGCAGGATAAAAGAGACCGGATCACGGACACGATGTGGAACGCCACCAAGAAGACCTCCCTGCGGACGGCTCCGGAGAAGACTCACCCCCGGACGTGTGTGGACCAGAGCGACTGGGTGACGGTGTCTGGGGCAGACATCCTGAAGATGGTGCAGCGGTCGGTCCAGCGTGAAAAAGAAGAGCGCCGGGAGAAGGGGCGCAAGAAGGCCGCTGTGACGCCCTGCAAGAAATGTCGGCAAAGAGGTCACTTTGCCGACGAGTGTACTTGGCAAGAGACGTCCCCAAGGAAGGTGGTCCAGGAAGTGGGCCGAAGACGTCAGAAGGGCCAAGCGAAGAAGGAGTCCTGGTGTTTGCTCTGCGGAAACTACGGGCATGAGCACAACAGTTGTCCCTGGGACGAAGAGTTGAGCGAAGACGAGGTTGATCCCCGGTGTGAAAGCTGTGGAGATCCCCGACATCGGCTCCTGGAATGTCCATGGACTGAAGACAGGACGGACTACGAGGCCACGGTGAAGCAGCTGACGGAATCTCGTCAGCAGCTTTGGGACCGGGTGGCTGCAGAGCCTGTGTGTGCGCTCTGCGATGCGAGAGGACATGCGCTTCCCGATTGTCCGTGGAATGAAGACCGGATGATTCCGGATGGTCGCGCCCAGAGATGGGAGGAGGAAACCAGGGAAATGGAGCGGAAGACCCTGCTTGAAGTTAGTTCGCAGGTGCCCATTTCCTCTGAGCCGGAACCAACGGGTGAAGATTCCCCAGTGAAGGAGGTGGACCAGGAACCCGTCTTGGAGAAGGTGGCAGTGGCCCTCCCTTGTTGGAAGTGTCGGCGACCAGGACATGCGGCCAGTGAGTGCCCTTGGGAAGAGGCCGCGGACCTACTCTGTCCCAAGAAAGTGACCCCAGTAAGGCAGAATCCTTTCCCGCATGAGGCGAAGGTGGACGACTGGGAGGTGAAGAGACCACGCTGTGAAGAAAAGCGTGAAGACCCAGTGACTGAGACGTCCGGAATCTCCCCGCGATGGAACCGTCCACGACCAGGACGTGCGGAACAGGAGTGTCCTGGGTACCAAGAGATGCCAGCGGAAGCAAAGGAGTACGCTGAGGAAGTAACGATGCCAGCGGAAGCGAAGGAGTACGCTGAGGAAGTAACGATGCCAGCGGAAGCGAAGGAGTACGCTGAGGAAGCAGAGGTGCCAGCGGAAGCGAAGAAGTACGCTGAGGAGGAAAGTAATACCCCAGTCCAGATATCGGAGGAGGACTCGGACTACGGTGAGCTGTCCGCCGACGAATCCCTCCCAGAACAGATGGAGGACGACTCTGGCGTCGGAAGCGCCGACGAGAGTGACTGGCAGGATCGGGTGGAGTCATGCTCCCAGTTGAATGACCTCCGTGAAGAGGAGGAGATAGTCCTGGAGCAAGAGTACCTGCCGGGAGTGCCGAGATGGACCGACGTACGGGGACAGGACTGTGATGCCGTGGGAGGACCCGTTCCAGAGGAAGACACAGGACCTTTGGAGATGCCCCACGAGGAAATTCGACATGTGGTGGCTGTTGCCCGGGAGGAAACGGATGCTCCGGAGGATTCCGCTGTTGGGTGGATACCACACCCGGAAGACAGGGACGAAGCCACAGACGATATCAGAGGCCAAGAGTGGGTGACTGTTGTCCCCGTGGAGGAAGATTCCCCTTGGTGGCCAGCGTCAAGCGATCGTGAGGAGATGCCACTCCCCCAGAGGATCCGCCGATGGAGGTCAGGACGTAAGAGGAACCCGGAGCTGGAGGAGGAGGGATGTGGGGTCACAGCTGGTCCAGGCTGGGCCCCCGAATGCACCTTCGCCGGAAGGACCTTGGAATTCCCTGACCCGCGGACAATGGAAGTCGTGAGGAACTTTGTAGGGACTACAAAGGAAAAAGGGGGGGGAAATGTAAGGATGTGCCCTGTGGGCACATCCATGTGGCTGTCCCTAGCTGGGGGCAGCGCTGGGGCAGCTTGTCTGTCCCCAGCGCGGAGTGTGCGGCGGCGGGTGCCTGGTGCAGGGATCGGATGTTTCCCTGCACCAGGCTGTCGGCGGCGGAGAGCAGCGCGGCGGCGCTTTAAACTTGGCACCGCTGGGGCCGCCAATGAGAAGCGCCGCCCGCGGCTTTTTGAATCCGGCGCCGTCCGCGAGCCAATCACGGCTCGCGGGGCGCCGGCCAATCAGGAACAGGCGCAGCGAGCCAATCGGCGCTCGCCGCGTCATAGGCCCCGCCCCCGGCGTCTGACGTCAGACGCCGGGCGGGACGGAGAAGAGGAGGCCGCGCCGAAGAGCGGCGAAGACAGAAGACGCGCGCGGAAGAGCGCGAAGAGGAAAGAAGATCCCGGCGGCGCAAGGAAGAGAAGACGACGACCGCGGGGAGAGGAGGTCCTGAGGCCGCGGAAGAGGCCAGAAGACGTCGGCCTGCAGGAAGGAGATGTCCAGCGGCGGCTGGACGCAGAAGAGTGGAGGCGGCGCCGCTGGCCAGGACGGGTCAGCGGCAGAAGAGGACGTTGGAGACCCCGGGTTAGGTAAGGCCTCAGTGAGGCTATCCTCTTCCTCCCTCGACCACCAGGGACGGGCATTAGGCCCGAGGGCACAAGTCAGGCACTAGGCCTGTGGCGCAGTTAGGAGTTTGGGGGCCCCAATATTTGATGAGGTGGTTTGGGCACTAGGCCCAAGCCACCCCACCCCTGCGGCACCAGTTAGGCGGGCACTAGGCCCGGGGGGGGGGGACAATCTAGGCACTAGGCCTGTGGGTAATAGAGGGCGTTAGGCCCTAGGGTATTTGTGGCCAAATCAGGGATACGATAAGGTGACCCTGGGCACAAGGCCCAGGTCACCCAACGGGCGGCAAGTTAGGCGGGCGCTAAGCCCGTGGGCGAAGTCAGGCCTCCGGCCTGTGTGCAGTTAGGGGGCGCTAGGCCCAGTGAATTAGTGTTCCCCCGAGGTGAGTACAGGTGGCCCTGGGCGCTAGGCCCTGGCCACCCTGAGGTGTTAAGTAGGCCGGTCAGCTAGGCCTGAGTCCCTAAGGAGAGAGCACGGTAGGTGGGTGGGCTGTGCGGCCCCCACTACGGGGTGTTCTGAGTCGGGTAGATAAAGGGACAGCACCGTTTTATGTTGTAACTCCGATAGTGTGATATATGTTGTTACCGTGCAGGGCAAAGTGTATGTGTTGTGTAAGTTGTGCATAGTTGTGTCGCACCACCCACACGAGCTAGTTTGAGGGCTCTGTTTATGTAGCTAGTGTAGCGGACGCACACTAGGGTAGTTCTTGGCCCTGCACGGCTGTTTCTCTTTGCCTCCTTACAGGGACCTGTAAGTGGAGAAGATCGGAGTGCAAGACTCGTGACGGTGAGTAGCATCCGTGTACGTCTGTCCCTTGTTTGTCCCCGAGCGCCGGAGTTAGGATTGCTCACGGACGTGAGAATCCCTTTTCATCACACTACGTGCGAAAGCGCGAGTGTGTGAAATCTGGGTGGCTGAGGCTTTGTGCCGGTGATGACCATTCGCCCAACCGGTGAAGGTCACGGCCACCCCTGGGGTATCCCCTGTTCCAGCGGAAGAAGGGTCGATACCCCCTTTGATGTAAACCATTCTCTCCTCAGCTCGGTCGACGGTCAGCTCCAAGAGGGAATCGCCGTGTCCGGATCCGACTGAAGAATTCCAGGTCCGTTGAAGGTTCCGGTACCTGAAGGTGAGAGAGAGCGGCGCCTGGTGAGTACCGCGTCTACACCTGCACGGCAGCAGGCACCACCACACGCACGCACCGCAGGTCCGCACCTCTCACAGCGGCAGCCAGGTCCCCTTTTTACACATTGCGGCAGCCAGGCCCCCTTTTTACACATTATGGCAGACGGTGTCCCCCTGAGAGAGAGAGAGAGAGAGAGAGAGACATACTTACCATCTCCCCGCTGACAGGCTCCTCGTGCAGCTCCCTCGGTGCAGGCAGGTGAGAAGGAGGAGGAGGGACGGGGACTGGAGCCGCAGCAGCGCTATTTCATTGGTAGTAAGCGCCGCTGCAGCATCCCCCTCTCCTTCCGTATTGGCTGCCCGGGATGGAGGAACCGCATCCCAGCATCCACAGCAGCGCCGGGCAGCCAATACAGAAGGAGAGGGGGATGCTGCAGCGGCGCTTACTACCAATGAAATAGCGCTGCTGCGGCTCCAGTCCCCGTCCCTCCTCCTCCTTCTCCGCTGCCCAGCGTTGCTCTCCTCCTCAGTGCGGCGGCGGCGCACGGCGCAGACTTCAGAGGCGGCATGTAATGAGTCAATTTGACTCATTACATGCCGCTGGCCGTGCGCCCTCAGGGCAACTGCGCTGTGTGCCAAGCCCACTTGGCACACTCGTAGTTACGGCCCTGCAAAAAAGTACCAGCCAGTAAGCGCCTTTCAAGTACATCCTGTAACATGTCAGTTAGGAGCTGATTGGCTGGTACTTTATCACTCTCCAATTTATCACCCTCCAAGCCATAGGTCTGCAAACTCAGTCCTATTTACCCCACACAGTGCATGTTTTGCAGGTCTCCTCACAGAATCACAAGTGAAATACTAACTCATACCTCCCAACATGACCCTCTCCAGGAGGGACAAAATGCTCTGCTCCTGGAATTTTCTCTAAATGTATGATTGAATTCACCTGTGGTGAAACACCTTTCTTATCCATTCACCTGTTCAACACAGGTGACGGCAATCATAAATTAAGAGGGAAGTCCAGGAGCAGAGCATTGTGTCCCTCCTGGAGAGGGTCATGTTGGGAGGTATGCTAACTCCACCTGTGGACCTTTTAAAATGTGTCTGTGCGTAGTTAATACACCTGTGCACCTGCTGATTTACCTGCAAAACATGCACTGTGTGGGGTAATGAGGACCGAGTTTGCAGACCTATGCTCCAAGCGATGATGCCTCTAGCCCAGTGTTTCCCAACCTCGGTCCTCAAGGCACACTAACAGTCCTGGTTTTAGTGATATCCAGGCTTGAACACAAGTGACTTAATTAGTACATCAGTTATTTTGATTTAACCATCTGTGTTGAAGCCTGGATATCACTAAAACCTGCACTGTTGGTGTGCCTTGAGGACTGTGGTGTGGAATGCCTGATCTAGCCCATTGATCAAAAAATATGTCATAGATATTTTTGTCTGTCTGCTAGATTATGATAGGATAAAGAACTATCAAAAGTGCATCAGATGGCATATCAAGGAAACAGATTTGTGCTAACTGGCTCCATAATGGGATTCTTTGCTTGGTTTTCACATAATATGTGGGGAAGATACTGTGAGGGGAGAAGTGTGCCTGTGAGGAATTCAGCTTAATCTCTCACTACAAATAAAGGAGTGATAAAAAGATCGAGCATGATTTGTTATGTATCACAAAAGGTTGAGGTAGACTTTAATATTCGTTTTTTACTGTCATTAACACTAATCAGAACAAGCCCCCTAGTGTCAAGAACGTTCACATAGTAAGGGATTAAATTGTCTCATGTTGAGAGTATTTCTGAAAGGTGAAGCTTGTACTTTTTATGTGATTTATCATCTGTCTTTCCGTGTCAGTTGCTTGGTGAATGGAACACCTGTAGTATCTAGCATCATTTCATAGAGCAAGGGTGTTAGTGCGGGAGTGTCTTGTTCCTTCCTTCATTCCTGGCCCAGCATCATGTAGCTATACTTATCTGAGACTCCAGGCATTCATAGATCCACTGGCGTATTTATAATGGGTACAGTGTGTGCGGTGCCCCAGGGTCCAGGGGAGGTCCACACCGCACACCCTGCACCCATTATTGTTCATACTTACCCTCCGGAGTTCCCCTCGCTGCAGCAGCCGTGCCAAAATCACTGGAGATTTTCCTGGTGTTTCGCGCATGCGCAGTAGAAAAATCACTGAAAATGGCTGTCGCGCCATTTTCTCTGAGATCTGTGCATGCACTGTAGACAGGGCCGGCTCGAGGGTTTTGAGCGCCCCGGACAGGCGATGGGGGCGTGGCTTCATACAGGGGGCGTTGTCACTTACGCCCCCTGTACAGTAGTAGCGCCGATGAAATGATGTGCGGTGCGCGATGACGTCATCGCGCACCGCACAGCAAAGGTCCTCTCCACGAAGGGAAACTAGACGCTACGCGTCTAGTTCCCTTCACGGCGGGAGACAGCGGCAACGGGCAGCGGGGGGCGCACGGCACATCAGCAGCGGATCTTGCCATGGTGCGGCGCCCTCCGGATGGCGCCGGCGCCCTCCGGAAGGCGGCGCCCCGGGCAAAAGTCCTGCTTGCCCGTGGCAAGATCCGCTACTGACTGTAGACTCTGGAACAGTGCTAGGGTCCCCTAGGGACCTGTACACGGGCCTCCTCCTCTCTAAAAATGTCTCTGCATAGAGCATCATGTAAACTTCATTTCAATTTCAGCAATTATCTATATTGGCATGAATGTATTTACACAATATGTTTATAAAAAAAAATATCTGTATATCACATTAATTTTTATTTTAATTATTATTTTGCATGGAACTTGATTGGTATATTGCAAATAAAGTATTTTACTGTTGACTATATTCAGGGGAGGGCTGGTTACACATGGTCCTGGGGGTAAACACAAGAAAGTGTCCCAGGTTCTTCTGCATAAGCAACATGTGAATACTACAGAATACACCCGAATATCCTTGTTACCACCACACAATGTAAATAGCATTCCTATGACTAATGCACAATTCATAGTTCATCCCTGAGTCTGCCACACAATACAGAGAGCATCTTTGTGATTACACACAAAATAGAAAGCATCTTACCCACCAAGTGAAGAAAAAAATGGAACTGGACAATCTACTCCTGTATGTTTCTACAGTATACATAACAAAAGTTCTTACGATAGCAAGTCTCAACAAATGTTAAGGTCTTATGTAATATCTGTGGGTAATAATTTATGTTGTGGTGTGAGCAGAGCAGGAGCTGACGGGGATAGTGCTTGATGCTGCTGCCCCTGAGAGAGAGTGGTGTGAGCAGAGTGGGAGCTGATGGGGACAGTACTTGATGCCGCTGCCACTGAGAGAGAGTGAAGTGGACCGGGGGGGACGTGGTGTGAGTAGAGCGGGAGCTGACGGGGTTAGTGCTTGATGCCGCTGCCACTGAGAGAGAGTGAGGCAGGGTCCACTTCAGTCTCTCTCAGTGGCAGCAGCATCAAGCACTATCCCCTTCAGCTCCCGCTCTGCTCACACCACATCCCCCCGGTCCACTTCAATCTCTCTCAGTGGCAGCGGCATCAAGCATTATCCCCGTCAGCTCCAGCTCTGCTCACACCATGTCCCCCCATCCCTGCACGCAGATCACTATGGTCAGATTAGCTGTTTAGCTGCCGCTGCATTGTCTCCCTTCCGCACAAAGCAGGCTGTGAGGGGGGGAGCATTACCTTGCAAGGCTCCAGTGGAGGCGGGCAGAGGGAAGTTCTCCCTTCCACACAAGGCGGGCTGTGAGGGGGGAGCGTTACCTTGCAAGGCGGCTGGTGGACGCAGCTACCAGTGCCCATTGCCAGTGTTCTCGGCGCCCCCTCAAATCTGGCGCCCAGGGCACGTGACCCCTTAGCCCCCCCTAGTTGTGGCCATGCCAGTAGGTCATCATAGCTTGGTAACCAATCTATGTGATATATACACTTAGTTATAAAAATTATGTATATAACAATAAAGTACAACCTTTTCTGAGTGAAGCATACACCGTAATGCCTGATTTAAGACTAGATATAAGCCAAACAGTGTCATAAATATTCACTGCATTTTGTCTGTATAGCGATGCACTCGCATGTTGGGGGGGGGGGGGGTGCAGAACCCAGCCCCGGCATGCTGGGTGGACTTGCCCTGTGCTTGGTGCCCCCCACATGTTAGTGTAAAGGGTTGTAGTTGTGCGATTTGTCACACAACTACAACCCATGCTGAATCGGGCCCCAGTACTGTTAATTTGGTATATGAAGAGCCCTGCTCATACAACGGTATCATAGAAATATGTCAATCATAAAAGTCACACTCCTAAAATTAATCTTTAAATTTCACAGTTTATGCTATATAAAAATATGAAAAAAAAAAAGAACAAAGTAAGCTGTACAACAATGTGGAAACCCACATCAATATTGAACGCCTTTAAATAAATCCATCTTGAACATTTTATCAATTTAATGTAATCTTCCCTTTCTTCTTTATTTCTTATGTGTTTTTTTAAGTAGATTGTTATTGTTACAAAGGAGGTTAAAATGCATTTTATTACGTGTTTATGAGAGGATATTGAAATGACTGCATTAATTTTATCTCCAGACATATGGTTGTTATTTATCCATTTATTTATATATTTATTTATTTATATATTTATTTGAATATAATATTTTGTAAATGAATGCAAATCATCTCCCTATTAAATAAAATGAAAAAAGAAAATCACAATCAGTGTTACAGTTACTTCACATCAATCTCAGCAGCCAATAAAAAGCAGATGAGTACAGACAGATTACTTTTACTGCATATTTTACTAAACTTAGTCTAGAGCAATAACAAAAGTGAGAACCATATGGCAGAGTCACAAAATAAGTAAGAACAATATTGGCAAACACAAACAACATGTATGTGGTCTTTGGGCAAAACGGAACCCCGCGAAGTGTGCTGCACTAATTTCTAGCTTCAGCATTCCATGTTCTACAGGAGTTTGAGAGTTTCTCTCTGACAACTGAAAATCATTTCTATGGAGACTTTGGGGGTGATTCAGAGCTGATCGTAAAATTTAGCACATCTACAATAATTTTCTCTGACATGCTGGGGGACGCCCAGCACAGGGCTAGTCCGCCCCGCATATCAGGCCCTCCCTTCCCCCCCACGCACGGTTGCGAAAGCACCCGCCAATTAGCTCCATACCTGCACTGGCAGGCGGCTACCCGCCGCGTCCTGTGTTGAAGAGGCTGCGTGTGATGTCATACAGCCGCCGCGGCCTGCTCTCACAATGGTCCGGACACGCCTGCATTGCGCGAACTGTGCCCCACCAACAGCGTTCTATAGCGCATGAGAGGGAGTTTTTATAGATCGATTGATCAATGACTTCAAGCGTGGTACTGTGATAGAATGCCACATTTGCAGTAAGATGGTTAGTGAAATTTCGTCACTGCTGGATAATCCACGATCAACTGTAAGTGATATTATTAGAAAGTGGAAGTGTTTAGGAACAACAACAACAACTCAGCCATGAATCGGTAGACCACGTAAAATCACTTAGTGGGGGCAACGACTGCTAAGGCGCATGGTGTGTAAAAGTAGCCAACGCTCTGTTGATTCCATAGCTTAAGAGTTCTGAACTTTCACTGGCACTAATGTAAGCACAAAAATTGCGGCAGAAGATTAATGGAATGGATTTCCATGGCCGAGCAGCTGCATGCAAGGCAAGCCTCACATCACCGAGTCAAATGCCAAGTGTTGGATGGAGTGGTGTAAAGCACACTGACACTGGACTGTGGAGCAGTGGAAATGCAGTGCTTAAAGTGGTCCTAGAGAAGTAGTGGAACTCAACCCCCTGTGCTTATTCAATAAGGGGACTGAATGCACCGAAAAAAGGGTTGTGGTCTCAAAAAGTGGGCATGGTATAAAAAAGGGGCCTGATCACACAATTCAAATTACGTCACACAGTAGCACAATCTTATTCACATTACACCGCACAAGGTGCCCCTGATTCACATTACACCACATCGTAGTTTCCCTTTTTCATGTTATGACACAATGTAGTGCCCCTTTTACACAATGCCTACATTAATGCTCCTTATACATAATGGCCACAGTAGTAGTAGTGCCCCTAATATACATAATGCCCACAGCAGTAGTGCCCCTTATACAATTCCCACAGCAGTAGTGCCCCTTATGCAATGCCCACTGTAGTGGTAGTGCCCCTTATGCAATGCATATTGTAGTGGTAGTGCCACATATTCAGTGCCCCCAGTTCTAGGGCCGCTTATGCAGAGCCGATAGTAGTGGTGTCCCTTATGCAGTGCCCCCAGGAGTGGTGCCTCCTATGCAATGCCCCATTAGTAGTGCCCCCAGTAAAATTGCCCCCTGTAGTAGTGCCCCCATTAGAAGTGCTCCCCAGTAGTAATGCCCCCTTTTGTAGTGACCCCAGTAGTAATGCCCTCTGTAGTAGTGCCCCCATTAGCAATGCCCCCATTAGAAGTGTCCCCTGTAGTAATGCCCCCCATAGTAATGCACCCTATATTAGTGCCCTCAGTGGTAATGTCCCCATTAGAAGTGCCCTAGAAGTAATGCCCCTAATAGTAGTGCCCTTAGACATAAAAAAAAGCCACACAATACTTACCTTAATCCCCGCTCCTGCATTCGATCGCTGCCATCCATTTGGACACCCACCTCATGACATCTCTCCTATAGTGCACACTGTAGGAGCAGTAAGCCTGTAGGAGCAGTAAGCCAGAGCTTAGGAGTGAACTCCGGCCTCCGGCTGCCGCTGTGGGGAAGGAGCCAGGCGCTCACAGGTGACAAAATCTCAGTGGGCGCCCGGCATCTCCCAGCAGGGCTGACATCCTGGGTTAGGTGGGCCGGAGGAGGCAGATCTGGTTTCCGTCTCCAAATGGAACTGACAGAATGCAGCTCCATCCCGTTCTGGCTTACTTTCAGCCCTGAAACATGTTCTGTGGAGTCATGAATCATGCTTCTCTGTTTGGCAGTCAGATGGTCAAGTCTGGGTTTGGCGGATGTCGAGAGGACGTTACCTGCCTGGCTGCATGTCAACTGTGAAGTTTGGGTGAAGAAGGATAATGGTATGGGGCTGTTATTCAGGGCTTGGGTTAGGCCCCTTATCTCCAGTGAATGGCACTCTTAATGCTTCAGCATTCCAAGACATTTTGGACAATGCTATGCTTCCAAGTTTGGGGATAATTCAGACCTGATCGCTGCGTTGCGTTTTCACACAGCGGGTGATCAGGCACAAACTACGCATGCGTAAGCACTGCAATGCGCAGGCACGTCGCATGGGTACAAAGTGGATTGCCGCTCAGCAATGGGTTTGTGCGATGGATCCATTCGCACAGTGATCGCAAGGAGATTGACAGGAAGAAGGCATTTGTGGGTCTCAACTGACCGTTTTCAGGGAGTGTCTGGAAAAACGCAGGCGTGTCCATGCGTTAGCAGGGAGGGTTCCTGACGTCAATTCCGGTCCTGGACAGGCTGATGTGAACGCAGCGGCTGAGTAAGTCCTGGGCTACGCAGAGACTGCACAAAATATGTTTGTACAGCTCTGCTACACATGCGTTCACACAGCTCACTTGCACAGCTAAAGTACCTTCCTCCTGTAGGCAGTGACTATCTGATCGCAGCAGTACAAAAATCGCTTGCTAGCGATCGGGTCTGAATTAGGCCCTTTGTGGCAACAGTTTGGGGAAGGCCCTTTTCTGTTCCAACATGACTGTGCCCCAGTGCACAAAGCAAGGACTATAAAGACATGGGCCCTCATTCCGAGTTGTTCGCTCGCTAGCTGCTTTTAGCAGCATTGCACACGCTAGGCCGCCGCCCTCTGGGAGTGTATCTTAGCTTAGCAGAATTGCGAACGAAAGATTAGCAGATTTGCGAATAGAAATTTCTTAACAGTCTCTGAGTAGCTCCAGACTTACTCAGCCATTGCGATCAGTTCAGTCAGCTTCGTTCCTGGTTTGACGTCACAAACACACCCAGCGTTCGCCCAGACACTCCCCCGTTTCTTCAGACATTCCCGCGTTTTTCCCAGAAACGCCAGCGTTTTTTCGCACACTCCCATAAAACGACCAGTTTCCGCCCAGAAACACCCACTTCCTGTCAATCACACTCCGATCACCAGAACGATGAAAAATCCTCGTTATGCCGTGAGTAAAATACCTAACTTTTGAGTAAAATAACTAAGCACATGCGCTCTGCGACCCTTGCGCATGTGCAGTAAGCGACTAATCGCAATATAGCGAAACTCGGCAACGAGCGGACAACTCAGAATGAGGGCCATGGTTTGATGAGTCCGGTGTGGATGAACCTGACTTGCCCGCACAGAGCCCTGTCCTCAACCCATCGAGCACCTTTGGAATGAAATGGAACATAGATTGTGAACCAAGCCTACTCGTCCAATATCAGTGCCTGACATTATAAATGCTGTACAGAATGAATGGGCACAAATTTCCACAGAAACACTCCAAAATCTTGTGGAAAGCCTTCCAAGAAGAGTGGAAGCTGTTATAGCTGCAAAAGGGGGGCCAACTCCATATTAAAGTATGTGTATTTGAATATAATGTTATTACAGTCCCTGTTAGTGTAATTGTCAGGCGTCCAAATACTTTTGTCAATATAGTGTGTGTGTATATGTGTGTGTGTGTGTGTGTGTGTGTGTGTGTGTGTGTATATATGTATATATATATATATATATATATATATATACATACATACAAACAGAAAATTTAGTACTCCCCATAGCAAGCTCACTTATCCTCACCACACCAATAAATAAATGATGGGGGTTTAGTTAGTGAATTGGCCAATGCACAGAAGCCTGCAAACCGATCGCCAAGGTACCCCACCTTCATGCAGGTCCTACACTATCACAGAGTCTTAAAGCCTGGCAACTGGTTTCACACATAATATAACTGCAAATATGCCTACTTGGTTTAATGTGCACCTGCCACATACCTTATGGCTTTTAAAGGTACACTAGCCACCTGACACTGGCTGATAAATTACTAAGGAACAGCTGACACAGGTTAAGGATAATCGAGTCTATATAGGGGTGCATGAAAAAGCTTATGGCCACAGTTAATAAGTATATATATATATATATATATATATATATATATAAAGTGATAAAGGCACTGGTAAAGTTATAAACAGGATATATGATTGCCCTGATTGTCCTAGGTTTCTGACCTATATGATTTACAGGAAAATGTCTATTGATTAAATTTTGGGCTTAGTAAAAGCCTGTTAAGAGTTCCTGGGGGTATGGATGAAAAAAGAGAGCAGGCTCCATACATTAGGCCCATTTTGTGTATTCAGTCTGAGAGCAAGCTAATTAGTACCTTTAAGAGGCTGATATATGGTGTGTCAAGGCTTTACTTGGCGCCTCAATACCAGGGGGAACAGGTAAAAGGCTTGTTATGAGATACTGTTATTTACTGACCATGAGTACTGTACATATGCCTATGTTTGTGGTAGGGCCAGTAGGTCATACCATCTTTTGAGAGAGGAAACCTGTTTGTTAGTTAGAGCCCAGATGGGCTAGGATTTATTTTTATCTTTTACATTTTCTGTACTGTACAATAAAACTAGTTACGGATACATTTACAGCGGGTGTGTTTAGATGTGCCCATCTACTCCAGGGGAGAGCACTCCTACCCTGATCTCCTCACTATATATATAATAACATGAAGACACAGACAGCACTCCACAGGTTTTTAAATAATGTGTATTAGATAAAGTGCTAAATGAGCATCATAATTTCCAATGTTTCAACACCGCGTAGGGTGTTTTTATCAAGGAAGTAATAACACCCTATGTGATGTTGAAACGTTGGAAATTATTATGCAAATTTTTTGATTTAGGGGCACCGAAATTACATATCTTGCCCCCCTCCCCCAAGCCAAAAACGTTGTGGTGCCCTTGGTGCTATATATCCAACAAGAAGCATTTAAACTGTATTGCCTAATTTTTATCCATTGGGGCTTTTTGTGCATAATGGCCCTCATTCCGAGTTGTTCGCTCGCAAGGCGAATGTAGCAGAGTTACACACGCTAAGCCGCCGCCTACTGGGAGTGAATCTTAGCTTCTTAAAATTGCGACCGACGTAGGCGCAATATTGCGATTACAAACGAGATAGCAGTTTCTGAGTAGCTTCAGACTTACTCTGCCTGTGCGATCAGTTCAGTGCTTTTCGTTCCTGGCTGACGTCATAAACACACCCAGCGTTCGCCCAGGCACTCCCACCGTTTCTCCGGCCACTCCTGCGTTTTTTCCGGAAACGGTAGCGTTTCCTGCCACACGCCCCTAAAACGCCGTGCATCCGCCCAGTAACACCCATTTCCTGTCAATCACAATGCGAACGTCGGAGCGATGAAAATGCCGTGAGTAAACTTACTTTCTTCATAGTAAAGTTACTTGGCGCAGTCGCAGTGCGAACATTGCGCATGCGCACTAAGAGAATTCTCACTGCGATGCGAAGAAAAACTCCGAGCGAACAACTCGGAATGAGGGCCAATATGTTGATCCATCGAGCTTCTTTCTGTAAAATTATTTTTGCTCTATCACCACCACGAAGCAATTTGGGGGGTCATTCCAACCCGTTCGCACGCTGCTTTTTTTCGCAGCCATGCGAACCGGTCCGAACTGCGCATACACACAGACGCATCATTGCCCAGCGAGCAGCGACGGCAGCTACGATGGAAGTGTTCGCAGCGGTGAACGCTAGAAGATTGACAGCAGGAAGGGGTAACTGGGAGGCAACTGACCATTTTCTGGGAGTGGTGAGGCAAACGCAGGCGTGACGCGGCGTTTGCAGGGCGGGCGTCTGTTCAATTCCGGGCAGGCAGAAGTGATCGCAGTGACTGAGTAAGCTACTCAGAACAGTTTGTGCACAGCTCCCCTGCAAAAGCGTTCGCACCCTTGCTAAGCTAAAGTACACTCCCCCATAGGCGGCGACTATCTGATCGCACGGCTGCAAAAAACTGCTACAGTGCAATCAACCCCCATGGTCAGTTATCATGTAGCGCAAGCATGCTAGGGTATGTTTAGGAAATACAAAGTGACATGCACACAGGCTTGTCTGATGTTTGCACTGATAATTAAACAACATTATTGTTTAGCTCCTTAACTGCATTTGTTTGTGAATCTTGGCAAACTAACATTTCGATACTAAGGTTTGAGCCTCTATAGCTGTTGCCAACCTATTAATGCTAGAATGCAAATGTTGTCACCTCCTCATTTGCCAGATTTTGTTAGAATTTTGCCTGATTTGTTTTGCCATAAAGTCCACTTGACTTCTTTGGAAGTCTGCAATGGCATCTATCTTCTCCTATTCACGATCTCCTGAGGGGGTTGCTGCATGTGTTGGAGCAGTATGCTCCTCCTCTGGTTTGGGTGCAGGTAGACACAAAGGGAATAAACGGACACTGCTCCGTAAAATATCTCTCACCCCCTCAGCTTATGCCTTAAGTGATGGCCCAGCACCTGGGCGTGATGGTTCTGGCAACAGTACAGAAAAACATTTAAAAAAATTATTAAATAAATAAAACAAGTTACTTCCTCCTCTTTTTTTTTTTGCAGATCTTCTCAGATGTCCTATGAACATAACAGTACAACAAGATTAAACATCTGATTAATGGAGTATATAACTGGCCTTCTTCATTATACTGTATTGAAGTTCCATACTACTTGGGATCCTTGGTATTCTGCTTTCAACAGACGGCTGCCAGGGCTGGGGTAAAGCAGGTCTCCTCTGGCTTTGTAGTGCGCAGAGTTTTGTCTTATTCCCCTCTCCTTCCTTCCAATCCCCGTTTCTCATGTTTTATTCTTTTGTAAATTCTGTCTATGACGATATTGCAAAGAGATATATGGGTATTTAACTAATACTTACCATCAGAATTTTAGTTGACATGTGTTACAAAATACAGATTAATGGTGTGTATTTGAGGATTGAGTATACTCACAGGCTCATCATATACTGTACGTATATTCAACCATTATATATAATTACCTGTTATCTAGATATAATAAAGATTAACAATGTGATTTTGAGGAACAAGTATACACACTAGTTCATATTTACACTCCAACATTATATGTATATACTTACCTGGAGTTGATTTTTCAAATAGATACTATATCCTCAATACTTACCCATAGAATTCCTCCAATTGAATAGTATTGAGATCCATCCTCAGTAACGGCATAAAACTGAAATGTAGCAGATGGGTAGCGTGCCTTGATTTTAATATCACTATTTTGAACACTTTATTCACTTTATGTATTGTGTGTATTGTCTTTATTTTGTGATTGAACGATTTTTATGGATATAAAAAAAGTTATATTTTAATGAACTACTCTTTTGTGCGCCAGATTACTATACTGGTTACCCCCTTTCCATTATATGATTCTGTTTTGTTTCTGTACTGTTGTATTGGTTTGACATTGTACACTCTACACAATTGTACTATTGTAATTTGATTTCTCTTTCAACTATTTTGATAAAGAGATTAAAAATAATATCTGATTATTAACTACTAAAGTATTTGTTTTTCCTAACTTTTACTTGTAGTGTCTATACAACACAAACCCTTGTTGGTGTACTTCCAGTATATAAAAACATGTATCTGTAATAGATGTGCAGATGTGGCTGCTCTGATCTTACCCAATGGATCCCGAAGGCTGTGGTGACTCAGGCAGTGCATCTTAATAATGCACATTGATGCCTTGGGTGATTTCAGGTGGAACGATCCCCTGCACCTGCTCCTCATATTCCAGATACTCCACTGCTGCTTTGCGCTCATCAGACATGTTTACCTTAACTTTGCTCAGCAATGGGCCTCAGAGTGCTTAAACCAGCACTGACAACCTTCACCTAGTTTGCTACTTTTACCTGACTTAGAGGTCTTAGGGGTCTATTCATGAAGCAGTGAAAAGTGTGAAGAAGTGAGCTAGTTGAGAAGTTGCCCATGGCAACCAATCAGCATTGACGTAACATTTATAATTTGCATACTATACAATTGTACGGAGCAGCTGATTGGTTGCCATGGGCAACTTCTCCACAGGCTCACTTCTCCACGCTTTTCACTGCTTCATGAATAGACCCTGTCAAAGTCAGAAAAATATCACTATGCACACTGCCATATTTGCACCTCATACATGTCCGCGCTGCGCATGCGTGAGCTCTCCCGTGCGTGCGCATACTCGCTGTTGCGTGCACCCGCAGGCGCACGGTATGCGCATTTACGGTAGAGTTTGTGTTCATAGCGTGCGACTCAATCGTTACATAATTTAACCATATAATGTATTTTATAAGTTAATATTCCCCTGAGTCCAGCAGGTATCAGTGGGTCTCAAATGGCTCTTTGACCTTAGAGATTCCCCGAACAATAGTTTGCATGTTGGGAGGGCTTCACATCTTCATATGCATAGTTAAGCACAGGAATAGTAATTGAAGATTAATTGTATTCCAAATCAGTATCTTTCCCGCAGACGGAGTACAATAGCCTTTAATTACACTGAGCTTTGAGACTCAGTGAGGAGGGCCAACACCTGTGTTTACGAATGGGTCAGGGTTTGTCTCCAGAAGAATGATTGCTGAGATGTCATTGTCTCAACTGAAAGTGGACATCATGAATATCGAACAAAACCCAGAGACAGGGTTTTGTTTTATATTCGCCAAACAATAGCTCTCCAGAAGACAGGAATGTGTTAGTCATCACCCAACATTTTGCATAACCAAGCTCACATGCTCAGCTCCCTGATACAAGAAAGTCACACTTCCTGTGGTTGACACACCCCCACAGCTGGAATGCAGGTATGATATTATCCACTGGAAATCACAGGGCTCAGACTCTCACACAGCTACCTGGCACCCAGCAGCATGACGGCTACATCCCCAGGACTGACCTCCAAGCTAAAGGCTAAGTATTGAATTCACATGGCTAGATAAGGAAATATAGACAGATTGCTTTAAGGTCAATGGTGCTGGTTTAAATAGGATATTGTAACTTGTTTGTGTGATAGATCTGGGAATCTGTGATGGTAGCTGGGACATTAGACAACCTGTAGCATAGCATTTGTGGTATTTGTTTGCCTATGGTGATTTAAAATAGATTGTGCTGGTTTGTTATAATATATCTTGTTAATCATGAATACCACCATGCAGTTACATTTGAATATGTGCTTGTAGCAATGGCAGGCTGATACTTGTGGGTACCTGGTGGTCTGGTCTTGTGATAGCTCATATGCTCTGGTTATTGAGATACTGTGTTTGCTTGAAATTGTGAAAGGTGATTTAGATGGTTTGGAATTGTAAAATCAGAACATATGCATTGTTTTGAGGCTTGGACATTTTGGAATAAAATGGAGTCTTGTGTCTTCTGCTATGTGATTGTGGTGTAGCAGAGAGTGCCATGTGTTTGGACCTGCAAATCTAAAATGGCTGCTAGCATCCCCCTTTCAACCATGTGTTGCAGTCCTTGGAATCATGGGAGGTTTCCCAAAATGGAGTCTAGCTTCTGTCCCATGCGGTATTGTAGGGTTGTGTATATAGGGACAGCCAGTATGGGTAAGCTCAAGTATTTTCTCCACAAAGATTCTCAGCATTGACTAACATGCGCAGCGATTGTTCCTCACATGTGTAAGCTTCTCTGCAACCATATTGTCTTTATAGTTATTGTGAGCCATATCTCTCTCTCTCTCTCTCTCTCTCTCTCTCTTCTCCTCTTTCTCCCTCATTTTTTCCCTTAAACGTAATAGTATTGTATTGTATTTCCTGTGTAGTTACCTGGTTAGTTAGTCTATGTTATATTGTAGTGTATGACTTGTACTGTATTATTCCTTTTGCAAGTATAACAATCATATAAGGCGTTAGACCCTAAGCCCGGTAGTTGTGTATTTATTATAGTGTTAAGTATTCACAGAGCGTCGGTGACGCTCAAACAGCTTTTAAGTTAATAAGGTTACACTGCATTACATCTACACATTGTCACTGCACAAATGTTTACAGTGTAAGTACATTCCTTAAGGTATAGTTAAGGGAGTACCCTTGCTGTACTTTTTGCGCCAATTGCGTACTGTGTTCTTTAACCTTTAACGTGTTTTTAATAGGACAAATATTATAGACATTGTCAATTGGGAGCTCCTCCGGTCTTCACATATCTGCACTAGGTAACTTCAGCAGACATTATCGGTCAGCAAAGAGTGGAAGGTAGTATCCCTCGTTAAACCGTTTGGAGGTCGGGGATACTGCAGTGCTGACCAGTTAATTGTCTGCTTCACTTGGTAAGGAGTGCTGAGGGAATTCGGGAACTGGAAGGTAGGAACAGTACGTTATTGTCTTTGAAAATCTGTTTTTTTTTTATTTCTATTTGGTGCCAACTACACACGCAGATTGGATGGTTTATCTGTTTAAGTAGGTTTAAAAGTACATTTAAAAGTTGCTGCATAGCCTTGATATAGTTTTTTTTTAAAACTCAGGCCTAGAATAACTTTAGGAGTTTGAATGATGACTTTCTTTGTGACAAGAGGCCGCATGGTCTGTCCACCATTTTGTGTGGCCCTCATGGAGGTGAAAGGGGGAGGAGCAGCGGCCATTTTGGGAAGGTCACATTTTTATTTTTTTTCCCTAAGCGGCTGATTTTCAGTTGACTCAGGAAATAATCAGCCATCCATTGTCAAAAAGAAATCATCATTTAATGAGGTTTTTTTTATGCATTTATTTAATCCATATCATAGTCAATCATAAGTAGTTCAGATAGAGTTTAATAGTTAATAATAAATTAAATATTTGATTTAAGAAATACACAAGTAGTTGTTTTTTTTTTTTTGGTAACTGTCTCTCTTCAAGAACCTGTTTTAACGCTGCTATTTGTAGGATGCCCATTGAAATGCAAATGACCTGTGGGACTGGTTTGTTGTTGTTGTTTTTTTCTCTCTCCCAGCAGTGAAAGAAATTGCACATTCATATGCAAAGTAGAAGCACTGAATAGGGTCTCATATATGTAATATCTATATGCGTGTGCTTACATCAATATATGTTATTAGATTAATTTAGAATTGCATGTTTATTTGTGTAATCTTCACATCTCACTTTCCTGGTTGCCATTTTTATAATTGATAAACATGCTAAGAGAGATTTGTCGCTATTTCATAGTTAAAGTGTAAAAGTAATGCGTTAAGGGATAAAGTGTAAAGCGCACACGCAACTCTACCTAAAGGTACAAGGAGAGATTGGTGTGGGGTTCAGTAGAGGATCGAGGATCATCTACATTGATAAACGTGTACATTATGTTACGGTGGACATTGGTTTTGTGTACACGTGTCTCTAACAAAGAGCTGAGACTCGCGTACGCAAAGGCCGACGCACGCAGCGTAAATTACGCAACGGAGCGTCTGGGTACGCCCACGTAACTCAAGTCACACGATAGTGTTGATTTTCAACAGGCGATAAATAGCGCAAAACACGATAAATAGCGCAACAGGCGATAAATAGCGCAACAGGCGATAAATAGCGCAACAGGCGATAAATAGCGCAAATCTATTTTAATATCCGAAATTTAAATTAACAGATCCTTCTCCAAATTTACAACACATCTGGTCTAAAGAAAAAAAATTTCTGCGCAGAAATAGAAATAGAAACAAAAGTGTACATGTGGTGAGTGAGTGTTTGCAATTATATAAGTTTTACAATTTTGGGGATTGAACCACAGAAATCATCGAGTTCTCGTGAAGTACATACGTGTAAGTGACATACATGGTGGCTAGGGAGGCATCCCTTGTTAAACATATAAAGAGCATTAGAGTGTAGCAGACCAGGAGGTCATACTGTAACAGACCAGGAGGTCGCATAACAGACCAGGAGGTCCAGGTACAGCAGACAAGGAAGTCCGCTATAGAGTCAAGTAGCCCAACACCAAGAAGGGTTGGAGCGGAACCCATATAGGCCATAAAGCTCAGGCTGAAGGAATTCGCAGCTGCTGAATGTCGATTCCACTGGTCGCTCTGCACATAAGATTAGTTGCTTATGTGCTGAACAATTGTACCGCACGTAATTGTGTGCACTAGTTAGTCTGACCAGTACCATTTGTGTACGAACCCGGTCATAAACGCTATTTGTACATTCTGACGTGATTTGTGTAATTTTTTATTTTCTGAAGGGAAATTCGCTGGTCACTCAGGAATTATCCAACAACCAACAGTTACTGGAAAGGGTTAATGCTCTGCGGATCACACCCACATGTTCCAGTAAACAAAGGTTCATAGGGGCCCTGGGTCGAGTACGCCAGCACTATATCAGTGTGTGGGCGTATTGGTCGGCGTGGGCGAGTAAGTGGGGTACTCGGTAAACCACCACCGTCAGCCTATCGTGAACATTTTGGTTTTTTGTAAGGGTTCGCTGAAGACCCTGATATAAAGGTCAGAGGTAGAGCAAGCAACACCTGCAAATTATGGGGGCCAGTTGTTCAGGAAGGGGGCGATCAACCTCGGTTCGGGTTGATTTAGTGAACCGACCAATCGGGTCGGCAAGGTACGTAATGTGTGAAAAATACGGCTCACACACAGAAGTTTTGTGTGATGAATGGGAGAGAATGACTGTACATGACGGAGAGAAATTCCCAAGAGTAGGCAGCTTTAGCCCAGAAGTGTTACTAAATCTAAGGAGAAGGATAGGTCTCATTAAATCAGTAAAGAGACGGATCAAACATTATGATTGTTTAAAATTATGGCAACAGGAAAGTGAAATGCAAAGAAATTTAACTTACATATCTGACCCTCATCTTGGGAAGAGAGACATGGCAATGGAGAGGATTATGGTTGCAGAGAAATGGCACAAGTTGTACGATAAAAATGCACTTAGTAACTGTATTAAGAACGAAAGTAACAAATGTAATAATGTTTATAAAAATGAAAGTGTAAAAATCACAAATGTTAACCTGTGCAAGTCGCACCCCATGTCAAACTTCCCTCAGGAATACAAACAAGAAAAGTGAGCCCAGAACGATGTCGGCATCTCTTCCAGAAGCCATCCTACAAGACATCCAGGTGGACGCGACCAAATCGGTAAAGGCAATAATCAAACCCCCTAACGGAGGGTCAGGTGAGGTCGTGTCCACAGGTACGTACAATGTTTTATATCACGCACAAACAAATGTACCCTATATTGTAAGACCAACACAAAGTGATGTAATTGAATTTAGTCCTGTCAGGGTGATCACAGTCCCCAATGGGAAGACTGACGATCAGGGAATCATTCCCGTCAAGGACAGTGCAATGCGCCGTCCCTGGTCCCGGACAGAATTGAGATCAATCATGTCTGATTTCCCAGATCCTAGGAAAGATCTAAGTGTATGATCAAAGATTCACAGAAGGTATATCAACTCCCTAGACAACGACATAATCATGGTATCCAAGGAATCAGGGAGGTACAGGGAAAGCGGTTGATGGTGATGAGCATCCAAGCGTTTGAGGAGACATCAAATCAACCAAGACCCCATTTCACTGACACTTGGAGGAAGCCCAGGGTTTGTGATCTTTGCAAAAGAGAAGGGCATTATGCCAGTAACTGCAACAGCCCACATAAAGTCAGACCCCCTAGACATGAATATGAGCATGAATATGACACACCAAACTATAAAAGGTGATCATTAGGACTGATGGTAAGCCTGAGGTAACAGTTAATAAATTGGGAGGTCATTCCCTGAAGACACAGGAATGACCGGGTGAAACGTTGTAAATGTATCTGTGAAATGTTTCTTTTCTCTCCCCATCTCTGACGATTATTGATAGGACTCAAACATTGCATATCTGCTTGGTCTTTGCAGAAGTCTACCAAACCCCAGCATGACCTATCCGCATCAATGTATCCTGGCCAGATACAGAGTATGGAGGTGCTGGTGGGAGGGACTATGCAAGGATACCATTGGACATGTAGATATGACAGCCTGATGATCTGACAATGTTTTAAAATGTTTGAAAAATGTTTTTTTTCCTGTTGTTGTTTATTGATGTGTTATGTTATATATATATATATGAATTGTTCTCTCTCTCTTTTGTTTTTTTTTTGTTTTCTCTCTTCTCACTCATGTTTTCATGTTTTAAAGATGGTATGTCACACATCAGTTAGACAAATGGTAATGCAAGATTTTTGCTCCTTACAGAAAGTTCGCTGGTTTGGAAGGAATATTGCATCACCGGAATGTTCGTTTGGAAGACTGAGAGACAGCACCTTAAGAACAACAAGACGAGAGAACTAATTATCGTAACAAGTTTCTCTCCCCCTCAAACTGTTTTCCTGTACCCCCATTACAAATTTCTCCTTTTTCTCCTCCTGTAAGATGGACTCGCCCCAAGAGACTGTGATCCGGATTTTCCTGTTGACCATGATGTTGACCAGAGCAGTCTGTTTCGGTGAGAGTACCAGTGAGGTCGAGAAAGGATCCAGAAAGGTTCCGATGACTGAGACGGAGGTGTAAATTTCCAATAGCAACACAATCACCAAGCAAAGGCGAGTACCGGAAACGATCTAGCAGCCATGTTATTTGTAAACATTGTGAAGGATTGTTAGCTGAAGAAAACTGTATCTGTAGGCTCTGTGACAAGGTAGTTGAGGATGGGTGCATTAAGAAATGCCAATCCAGTTTTAATATCCACATGGACCGGCATCCATTGAGTGACTATCACTCCTTAGTGGGTAGTGTGTTAAATAAGACAGATTGTTGGGTATGCTCTCAAGTACCTCAAGGTCATAGCAAATCAGGGCTAGTACCATTTACTTTAACGGTAGGGGAGGTACTTGAGCTAAAGGGTGGGAGACCGGTGGACAGGAGGTTTAATATCTCCAGTCCTCCTAGCTTGAAGCTCCACCAATATCATGTGGATAGATCCCTAATATGTTTTAACATTTCCAATCCCCGAAAGCCGGGAAATTGGGAAGTGTCAGGGAGTAACCAAACCATGACCTTTTCACATAGAGCCGATAGAATGCCAACAGATACAGAACTTATACGCCACATAGCCAGTAGAGGAAAATCTTTCCGGTATATGTATACCCTAGGAAGTAGGATTACGAGAGTTGGAGAGGTATCACCAGGATACTGTGCACATATCGTACAAACTGATACGTGTACTAAACAGATGGGAGAATTAGGGTTAGGAGATTTCACATGGAAGATGTGTAATATGGTAATGTCCTACTCTGTCCCATATGTCCTCCCCGATGATGCATATTTCATATGCGGGAGGAAGGCGTATAAAGTGGCTTGCCCCAAACTCTGAAGGATTGTGTTATATTGGAAAAGTACTACCTGAGGTAATGAGTTTAAGGAGTGAGGAAATTGTAATTCCAATGGATTTGATTTATGACCCAAATGTAGAAACAATGATGTGATGAAAATGCGATTTCTACGGTCCGTTTCTTTCACCTGTTTTTCCGTTTTCTCCAAGGTAAAAAGACCCACTTGGACGAGGAATTTGATGATCCTGTATACAGACAACTGATGGATTAAAGAAGAAGTTTTGACAACCTTATACACAGATATTTGATGAACTTTGCCATAGACCCCCAGTTTCCCTAGAAATTTTAAAATTACGCTAGCCCAACACTTTTGTAAGTCTATGGACATTGACAAAGCTTTTTGCCCACACGCCTTTTGGCAAAAGCACAAAGAAGACTGCATTCAACAGACACCGAACAAGACTTCAACCGACAAATGTTCATTAACCTGACATAGAATACCACTGCATTTTACCATAAGTGTTCTTTATCTTCATCTCTACAACCTTCAGGTAATTACACACATAGTCGATAGGGAATACAGGCACAGATATCAGCAATCACATATTCCCCCATTCATGTATCATCAACTAAAATGTGCTCCCCATTTTGTTACAACCACAGCCGAAAAGAGCTCGGTAAAGTTTGACAGCCCATCCACAGACCCGTACCGCGGGATAAGAAGGAATTCAAATGTATACTTCGCAATACCTCGAAGCTTGATGTACAACACGTACGGCACGATGATACATGACCCCCCAAACATGGATTCATACACACATGCTTCTGCTATCTCACTAGGTCATACCCTCTTCACACCTTCTCCTCTCTCCTCCCTTACCCAACCATGGAAATGTATTAACCCCTGACATATATTTTTCTCTTTTTGAAATGTTTTAGAAAGTGGCAGTTATTGTTGACTGCCAAAGGGTGGACTGTCAAAGTCAGAAAAATATCACTATGCACACTGCCATATTTGCACCTCATACATGTCCGCGCTGCGCATGCGTGAGCTCTCCCGTGCGTGCGCATACTCGCTGTTGCGTGCACCCCCAGGCGCACGGTATGCGCATTTACGGTAGAGTTTGTGTTCATAGCGTGCGACTCAATCGTTACATAATTTAACCATATAATGTATTTTATAAGTTAATATTCCCCTGAGTCCAGCAGGTATCAGTGGGTCTCAAATGGCTCTTTGACCTTAGAGATTCCCCAAACAATAGTTTGCATGTTGGGAGGGCTTCACATCTTCATATGCATAGTTAAGCACAGGAATAGTAATTGAAGATTAATTGTATTCCAAATCAGTATCTTTCCCGCAGACAGAGTACAATAGCCTTTAATTACACTGAGCTTTGAGACTCAATGAGGAGGGCCAACACCTGTGTTTACGAATGGGTCAGGGTTTGTCTCCAGAAGAATGATTGCTGAGATGTCATTGTCTCAACTGAAAGTGGACATCATGAATATCGAACAAAACCCAGAGACAGGGTTTTGTTTTGTATTCGCCAAACAATAGCTCTCCAGAAGACAGGAATGTGTTAGTCATCACCCAACATTTTGCATAACCAAGCTCACATGCTCAGCTCCCTGATACAAGAAAGACACACTTCCTGTGGTTGACACACCCCCACAGCTGGAATGCAGGTATGATATTATCCACTGGAAATCACAGGGCTCAGACTCTCACACAGCTACCTGGCACCCAGCAGCATGACGGCTACATCCCCAGGACTGACCTCCAAGCTAAAGGCTAAGTATTGAATTCACATGGCTAGATAAGGAAATATAGACAGATTGCTTTAAGGTCAATTGTGCTGGTTTAAATAGGATATTGTAACTTGTTTGTGTGATAGATCTGGGAATCTGTGATGGTAGCTGGGACATTAGACAACCTGTAGCATAGCATTTGTGGTATTTGTTTGCCTATGGTGATTTAAAATAGATTGTGCTGGTTTGTTATAATATATCTTGTTAATCATGAATACCACCATGCAGTTACATTTGAATATGTGCTTGTAGCAATGGCAGGCTGATACTTGTGGGTACCTGGTGGTCTGGTCTTGTGATAGCTCATATGCTCTGGTCATTGAGATACTGTGTTTGCTTGAAATTGTGAAAGGTGATTTAGATGGTTTGGAATTGTAAAATCAGAACATATGCATTGTTTTGAGGCTTGGACATTTTGGAATAAAATGGAGTCTTGTGTCTTCTGCTATGTGATTGTGGTGTAGCAGAGAGTGCCATGTGTTTGGACCTGCAAATCTAAAATGGCTGCTAGCATCCCCCTTTCAACCATGTGTTGCAGTCCTTGGAATCATGGGAGGTTTCCCAAAATGGAGTCTAGCTTCTGTCCCATGCGGTATTGTAGGGTTGTGTATATAGGGACAGCCAGTATGGGTAAGCTCAAGTATTTTCTCCACAAAGATTCTCAGCATTGACTAACATGCGCAGCGATTGTTCCTCACATGTGTAAGCTTCTCTGCAACCATATTGTCTTTATAGTTATTGTGAGCCATATCTCTCTCTCTCTCTCTCTCTCTTCTCCTCTTTCTCCCTCATTTTTTCCCTTAAACGTAATAGTATTGTATTGTATTTCCTGTGTAGTTACCTGGTTAGTTAGTCTATGTTATATTGTAGTGTATGACTTGTACTGTATTATTCCTTTTGCAAGTATAACAATCATATAAGGCGTTAGACCCTAAGCCCGGTAGTTGTGTATTTATTATAGTGTTAAGTATTCACAGAGCGTCGGTGACGCTCAAACAGCTTTTAAGTTAATAAGGTTACACTGCATTACATCTACACATTGTCACTGCACAAATGTTTACAGTATAAGTACATTCCTTAAGGTATAGTTAAGGGAGTACCCTTGCGGTACTTTTTGCGCCAATTGCGTACTGTGTTCTTTAACCTTTAACGTGTTTTTAATAGGACAAATATTATAGACATTGTCAACCCTTTAGTTGACTACCTAGGCTGACATCATAGCTACTGTAGGCGCAAGATCAGAGACTGGCGCCATATTTTTATCCTACGAGAAACTGACTTTACAACCCGGCTTGGTTTTTGGGGACTGACTGTCCTGCTCTGCCCTCTGCTCCATCTCCTGTGCCTAGTTCCAGCTCCCTCTCCTCCTCTCCACCAACTATCATCTCCATTCTAACAAATAACACAAAAGACAGTCCAAACAAACACTGAAAAGGGAAACCTAACACTTACACTACACTACATACATGCACACCACAAGCACACAGAAATTAGCACTGAAAAGACTTAAATAATAATTTGAAAATAGACAGAAAAAAGACAGACCTCAAAAACAGACAAGACTACAGAAAATAAGACCATTTTTAACTCCACTCAGCAATCGATAAATTCTCTCAATTTTCCAAACTCCAAAAAGCACTATGCAGCCACCAGGGCCATCTTAATGTATGGGCATGCTGGTCAGCTGCCAAGAGCCGCACAATTCTAGAGCCCTTCAAACAAGGGTGGACTGGGCTATTCAGAATGCAGCATTTCTCTAAATGTCTCCCAGTCTGCATCTAGACAGTGAATGGCTGTCAGCATGCTAATTGGTGGATATCTGGAGCTATCTACCAATCAGAGTGCTGACAGCCATTCACTGTAAGAAAGCATGTGTAAGGACTGTGCAGGAGGGGTAAGTTAAGATATTGTTTTTTATTTATTCACGTGAATGGGTGGATAGGGGTCCCAATGCTTTGCTTTGCCCAGGACCTACAATCCTGTTAAGACAGCCCTGCCAGCCACCTCACTACTCCCCTTCACAGTAATAAGGCAGTTTGGTACATTTTATAATACACTTGGGATGTAAAAATAGCATGTCCAATGTTATTACCAACAGAAAAGCACCAGGAAGTATGAAGTTCACCAGCTTGGCCACCTTGGAAAAACGTAGGATCACCTGCACGAATTTGTAACAAAATAAAAAAAAAAGAGATTCATTCAGGTGCTGCCTGGCAACTTTCAGCCTGAGGGGCAGACACAAGCCAGTGGCCCTTGCGCATCGCAATGTAAAAATGGATGTCACAAAAAAAAACCTGTAGGTATGGTTTATCTAATGTGGGTGTGACTTAAATAGGCAATGACATATAATAAAAAATTGTTATGTCAAAAAACAAAGAAATGGGGATGCACCTGGCGCTAATCACCGACCAGAGTAGGAGCAGCTGATCTCTGAGGGATGATCCAAACACCCTCTGGTAAAGAATATACAAACAAGAAGTGAGACAGCGCTACTGACCCTGGTTTAGAGATTAAAATTATATTTATACGATATACATCCACAAAGATGACAAAAAAATACTTCTAAACAAAAAAAGATACTGGCCAGTATCACATTGAATTAATAAAATTTCATCATAAATTACAATTCTTAATTAATTGCACATCTATAAATGAATAGTTTTTACGATATACCATTCAATATTTAATATTAATAATGTACACATAAAATTGCCCTAGCAAATTAATGAGAAAATATATATATATATGCTCTGAGCTTTAAATGAATGCTGTATTGGCAGTCCCGGTATTTAACACAATGACTTATTATGTCCCAATGAACAAGCATATATTTCTTTTATCCAGGCAGCCTTTCAATCATCCAAAATATGGCAAGGTTAGTATTGTTATGTAGCCACACAAAGTTCACTAGGCAGCAATAGAAGAAGCAGTCCTGTGAGATTTGCAAGAAAAGATTGCCAGTAGCCAATATTAGAAGCAGAATTAGTAGATTAGGTTAGCCCCTGTTGTACATTACTTCAGGATTAGAGCACATTTTTGCAAAGCACTCAAATAGATGTTATCCTTTCCAGCTGCACAAGCTAGCAGCATGCAATTATTGGGGTCACCAAAGCTTCACAACACTCATAACCCTGTGCACTAAGGTATGAGTGATAACAATTCACCGGCCGGTAAATGAACGTAGTGAGCCACACACCCGATTTTGCAGGGGGTGAGAGACTGTCTCTAGACTCTGGACTCACAGTACTTGTCTTTCTCCCTCTCAAACGCGTTTCTCCGCCTCAGGGTCCGTTTTCAGCGGCTTCATCAGTGTCTGACACTGATGAAGCCGCTGAAAACGGACCCTGAGGCGGAGAAACGCGTTTGAGAGGGAGAAAGACAAGTACTGTGAGTCCAGAGTCTAGAGACAGTCTCTCACCCCCTGCAAAATCGGGTGTGTGGCTCACTACGTTCATTTACCGGCCGGTGAATTGTTATCACTCATACCTTAGTGCACAGGGTTATGAGTGTTGTGAAGCTTTGGTGACCCCAATAATTGCATGCTGCTAGCTTGTGCAGCTGGAAAGGATAACATCTATTTGAGTGCTTTGCAAAAATGTGCTCTAATCCTGAAGTAATGTACAACAGGGGCTAACCTAATCTACTAATTCTGCTTCTAATATTGGCTACTGGCAATCTTTTCTTGCAAATCTCACAGGACTGCTTCTTCTATTGCTGCCTAGTGAACTTTGTGTGGCTACATAACAATACTAACCTTGCCATATTTTGGATGATTGAAAGGCTGCCTGGATAAAAGAAATATATGCTTGTTCATTGGGACATAATAAGTCATTGTGTTAAATACCGGGACTGCCAATACAGCATTCATTTAAAGCTCAGAGCATATATATATATATTTTCTCATTAATTTGCTAGGGCAATTTTATGTGTACATTATTAATATTAAATATTGAATGGTATATCGTAAAAACTATTCATTTATAGATGTGCAATTAATTAAGAATTGTAATTTATGATGAAATTTTATTAATTCAATGTGATACTGGCCGGTATCTTTTTTTGTTTAGAAGTATTTTTTTGTCATCTTTGTGTATGTATATCGTATAAATATAATTTTAATCTCTAAACCAGGGTCAGTAGCGCTGTCTCACTTCTTGTTTGTATATTATGTCAAAAAAGCTGTAACCAAATATAACACCTGAGTAGATACTATTTTAGTGACCACTGTTATAAACAGAGCATTAATTGAACTCTATACAATATAGATAGGGACGGCAACAGAAATTTTAGGCCCAGTACACAGATATGTTTAGGGGCCTCCCAGGGCCCACCCTCAAAGTAGAGAGAGAGAGAGAGAGAGAGGGAGGAAGAGGGAAGAGAGAGTCGGAGAGGGAAGAGAGAAAAACAAGGAGAGATTGAATAGAGAAGAGAGGAGGGAAGAAAAAAAAGAGAGGGAGTGAGAGAGAGGGATAGGGGAGGGGAGAGATTACAAACGGGAATTCCCTACCAGCATTTTTTTTTAACAGCAACTAAAAAGAATACAGTATATTACACTTCTACATATACACTTTCCTGGATTTCTTTTTACGCTTGTTCTCCACTTTTCTCACTCCACTCTTATTTCCTTTAACTTGGTTCTTCCAGTTCTTTGCTTCTACTCTTCCCCTGCTTGTTTTTCTGCTCCATACTTCCTATTATGGTGCAGCCAGGGGTTGATTTTCCATTGCCCTGCCTGTATGGGAGTCACCTATTGGCAGAAGCTCCCAAGTAGGGTCCTCCTACCAGGTGTGGGCAATAATAAACTGCCTCCTAGCTACTGTTGAACTACACATCCCAGCATGCCTAACACATTTTCAGCATGCCCTGATAGAAAAATGGTAGCAGGGACGCCTTGATGTGTAATCCCATAGCTGGAGAGCCACTTATTTATTTACTTATTTTAAGATAAATAATTATGGGAGCCTCTTATTTTATTGTTTTTTGGGGTGGGGGGGAGCATATTAATGGGCAATGGGTTATGAAATCTATGAGGGCGGGCGGGGGGAGTCCTGGGTGACATGGCTGCTAGGAGCATGGCGGCTGTGTCACTAATATGCTGAGTACTTACTGCTGTTGCCCCATCTCCCCCCCCACACACACACACACACACACTTGTTGTGCACACAGCCGCAGCTACCGCACACAAGCAAGTCCCATTGTGATACATCTGCCTATGCGTGGTAGTGCACGGTCGTATCACAGATTGCTTGCTATTAATTGTGGATCTACAGGGCTTCCAAAACCCTGTAGGACACACAGTAAGAGCCCACCTGACCGCAGCAGTGCACACAGGACAACCAGGGCCTTTTTGCATTGTGAGTAGGTGGCCCGCGACACTTGGTGATAGCGTGGCCCCAGGGGGCACCTGGCACTCTGCCCCCTTGGATTAATTTATGAACACCCTGTCCAGTGATAATTAGTCTTGAATGTCTGTATGCTACTACTCTTTCCTTAAGATATTTAATATTTATTATTTCCAAAACAGAAAAAGCCACATGAGTGAAAAAAAGAAATCACACAACATATTTCTTCTAACATGTAATGAAGTATTTCAGCTCAAATTGGATGTGTCCCAAATCGAAATCTCTATCCCTGGAAAGAGAAATACATATATTATAGAGCCCAAATGAAATAATTCTCACCAGTGGGAATCTTATAATACTGCACATGTTCCTTTCAATATGAATTCAGATTGAATACTACTACTGTACACATATTTTGGATAAACATATAGGGGTTGAGTACGCAATATCGACAGTCATAACATTAACATTCATCAGTAACCAGAGGTTTAGCTAGGTGCCGTGGTGCCCAGAATAATGGCATGTTTTAGCTCCCCCCTACTCTGTACTCAATTTGGTTATTGGTGGCAGGGGAGACATTGTGGAGATCAGGGCAAAGAGTTTCATTTGGGCACTCCATGTGTAAATTAGGGACAGTGCACGATGAAGGTGCGCATCAAAAAATATAGGCGCTTCATGAGGAAGGGGGTGGCCACAGAATATTACAATTCAGATTACACATTATTGTCCGTTATTCACATTACACCACACAGTAGTACCCCTTATACACATAACGCCACACAGTAGAGCTCCTTATACATGTTATACAACACAGTAGAGCCACTTATACATGTTTCGCCACAGTAGAGCCCCTTATACACGTTACACCACATTAGAACCATTTATACACATTACACCACAGTAGAGCCCCTTATACACATTACAATACAGTAGAGCCCCTTATACACGTTACACCACAGTAGAGCCCCTTATACAATTTACGCCACAGTAGAGCCGCTTGTAAACGTTACACCACAGTAGAACCATTTATGCACATTATGGCACAGTAGAGCCGCTTATACATGTTACTTTGCAGCTTCTAATGCAGGGAGAGATGCTGCAGCTGGGGCAGAGAGAGGTGCTGCAGCATCAATGTAGAGAGAGGTGCTGTAGCAGCAAGGGCAGAGAGGGGTGCTGCAACAGCCGGGGCAGAGAGAGGCATTGCAGCAGCCAGGGCAGAGAGAGGTGATGCAGGAGCCAGGGTAGAAAGAAGTGCTGCAGCAGCAAGGGCAGAGAGTGGTGTAGCAGGACAAAAGTAACCCTGATGACGGTTACATGCAGACAGTGAGACATATAAAGAGCTCTGGCATGTGCTGGCTGTCAGTGTCTCCTGCTGTCACCTCTGGCCTGCCTTGTACCCTACCTAGTCTCCGAGTCAGTCTGTGTCCCACTGCTTCTCCTCCTCCTGCTCTGCGGCTGTCTGTACAGCAGCCCGCGTTATAGTGCGTAGAGGGAAGGGTGGTGATCAGGTGGCGGTGCACCCTCTCACTTTTCCAGAGCCTGGAAGAAGCGCTTATTCTGGCGCCTTGAGCTCCACCGGAGCCACCCTCGCTACATCCCTGTCAGCAGTAATCCCCGGATTGTTAGGTTCAAACCTATTCTAATCCTTTCCCATTACACTCAAAATTTCAGCTTCCTTTTATGTTTTATTATGATGATGATGATGATGATGATGATGATGATGATGATGATGATGATGATTATTATAATCCTTTATTTATATGGTGTCACAAAGGTTCCGAGGTGCCCGGTTACAGAGTACATAAACAAATAATCAAACAGGAAAACAGCAACTTACAGTTGACGACAATATAGGACAAGTACAGGGTAAATAAACAAAGCTACATCAGCAGATGACACTGAAAAGTATCAGGTGGCAGAAGACTGTGGGATTTGGTGCAGTTGAAGACTATTAAAGTAAGAAAAAGGATAAGCACATGAGGAAAGAGGGCCCTACTCGTGAGAGCTTACACTCTAAAGGGGAGGGGTAGACAGACAGGGTTGACACAGACGGGGTACACAGAGAGCGTGGAACAGAGGGTTAGGATGAGATTTGGCTGGGTTTAGTGAAGAGGTGGGTCTTGAGAGCCCTTTTGAAGTTTCGTAGAGAGATGGAGGGTCTGAGGGGGAGAGGGGCGATGAAGCTGTGCGCTCGGTGAGTGGTGGTGTATATGATTGTCAGCAGCGACTTGGAGAGGGAATGCCAATCCCTCAAAGAAACACTCAATACAGACAGAAACCAAGTTGCGCTCAACAATCAGAATAGAAACATTTATTATAAAAAAATTATAAAAATTAACAGCAATTCTCCCGGGAGTACAATTAATATAGATAAATTATCATGAATATATACGGTACAGAATCACTGTGTCCAAATGAATTATAATAATACAAGTATTATTTAATAATTGTGACAATTTGGCCACAAACGGTATTATGTATTCAGCAATAGTGGTAATAATTACACTCTTTTAAACACTATATAGGTCTGAAAAAGTATCAGGTGGCAGAAGACTGTGGGATTTGGTGCAGTTGAAGACTATTAAAGTAAGAAAAAGGATAAGCACATGAGGAAAGAGGGCCCTACTCGTGAGAGCTTACACTCTAAAGGGGAGGGGTAGACAGACAGGGTTGACACAGACGGGGTACACAGAGAGCGTGGAACAGAGGGTTAGGATGAGATTTGGCTGGGTTTAGTGAAGAGGTGGGTCTTGAGAGCCCTTTTGAAGTTTCGTAGAAAGATGGAGAGTCTGAGGGGGAGAGGTAGGGAATTCCAGAGAAAAGGAGTAGCACGTGAAATATCTTGGAGTTAGGAGTTGGAGGAAGTAATCAGTAGGCAAGAGAGTTGGCCTGCATTAGCAGAGCAAAGAGGACGGGTGGGAGAGTAAAGGGAGATAAGGTCAGAGATGTAAATGGGAGAGGAGTGGGTGAGGGCATTGTAAGTGAGTGTGAGCAGCTTGAAATGGATTCTGAAAGGGAAGGGGAGCCAGTGAAGATTTTGTAAGAGAGTAGAGGTGGACGTAGTGCGTTTGGTGAGGAAGATGAGCCGGACAGCAGCATTGAGGATAGATTGGAGTGGAGAGAATTATTTGTTAGGAATGCCAGTCAGGAGGAGATTACAGTAGTCCAGTCTGAAGATGACCAGTGAGTGGATAAGGGTCTTAATAGCATCCTGGGTCAGAAAGGGTCTGATCCTGGAAATATTTTTAGATGAAAATGGCAGGTTTGTGAGAGGTGCTGAATGTGTGGTTTGAAGGAGAGGGAGGAGTGCCATCAATAGATAATGAAATTGTGGGAGGAGAGGTTATGTGGTAGGGAAGAGGATCAGCTCAGTCTTAGACATCTTAAGTTTAAGAAAGCGCTGGGACATCCAAACAGAGATAGCAGAGAGACAGTTGGAGATACGAGTGAAGAGAGCAGGGGAGAGGTCCGGAGAGGAAAGATAGATTTGAGTGTCATCAGCATAAAGATGATATTGGAAGTCTAAAGAACTAATGAGTTCACCTAGTGAGGACATATAGAGAGAGAAAAGGAGAGGACCAAGGACAAAACCTTGGGGTACGCCTACACAGGGGTTAAAGTGAGCTGGAATGGGGCGAAACTGCGTTCCGTCAGTTCCATTTGGAGACAGAACGCAGTTCCACCTCCTCTGGCTCACATCACCCCATGTGTCCCCGGCACCGCAGCAATGAGATGACGGGCGCCTGCTGAGATTGTGTTACCAGCGGGTGCCCGTCTCCCTGCACAGCACATCACTCCTGGGGACCTAAGGGGCACTGCTATTGCGGGCATTGCATAAGGGGCACCACTACTATGGACTCTATATAAGAGGCACTACCACTGTGGGCATTGTATATGAGGCGCTACTGCTGTTGGCATTATGTGTATTATGGGGTGCTACTACTGTGGGCATTATTACTATTGTGTAACACACCCATTTTTGAGACCACGCCCCCTTTTGCGGTGCTTGCCTATGGCACGCGCAATACCTTTCTTGCATTGGCACCATTGGGAGGGGGGTGAGTTCCACCACCTCTCTAGGACCACTGTAAGCACTGCACCTACAGTTAGTGGAAGTGAAGGGGAGGTGGAGTCATGAGAGGAGACAGAGAATGAATGGTCAGAGAGACAGGAAGAAAGCCAAAAGAGGGCATTATCATGCAGATCAATAAAAGGGTTTGCAGAAGGAGAGGGTGGTCCACAGTGTCAAAAGCAGCAGAGAGGTAAAGAAGAATAAGAAGAGAGTAGTGGCCCTTGGATTTGGCAGCATGGAGGTCATTGCAGACTTTTGTGAGGGCAGTTTCAGTGGAGTGGAGAGGACGGAATTCAGACTAGAATGGGTCAAGCAGTGAGTGTGAGGAAAGAAAGCAAGTAATGCGGTTGTAGACAATACGCTCAAGGAGAATGGAGGCAAAAGGGAGAAGAGAGATGGGTCGGTAGTTGGAGAGAGTGTTTGGATCAAGGGTAGGTTTTTTAAGAATAGGAGAGATGAATGCATGCTTGAAGGCAAAGGGGACAGTGCCTGATGAGAGGGAGAGATTGAACAGGTGGGAAAGATGGGAACAGGCAGAAGGAGAGAGGTAGCGGAGGAGGCGGGAGGGGATAGGGTCAAGTGGGTAGATGGTGAGGGGAGAGGAATGGATGAGGTCCATGACTTCCTCACCAGATACATGGGAGAAAGAAGTCAGAGTTGGTGAGAGGGTTGGGGAGGGGTAGCAAGGGATGGGAGAAGGCTGGTTGCTGATGGTCTGGTGTAATGTGATGTCCTGACGTATGTTTTATGTATCAAGGAAGAACATACTTAGGGGCTCATTTATCTACGAATGATAAAACACATTGTGAATGATAAAACTCATTGCATATGATAAATGGTGCTCCAGCCAATCAGCTCCTAACTGTCATTTGTTCAGTTCCTAACTATCGTGTTTTTTAAATCTATAAAATCGTAAAACATGGATTGAAAAAAAACTAATTTAAGTTTTTTAGATCCTAAAAATCTGGAGCCTATTCATCAGTCATCGTTGACCATGTACACACTGATAAAATGTCAACATGTTAAAATGTGAAGATTTTGGTCTGGTAGCCCAGTGGTGCCTTACTTTCTCTTGGTGGCTGCAGTAGCTCTGGCTCCATCTTTCCTCGGTCCTGGCAGTCATGTGACCATCACATCTGGGTCAGAGCTGTGATACTCTGGTGTTATGGTAATTATTTCTCCTCTATCCTTAACCCTAATCCTATCCCTCCTATCCCTCCTTCTAGTGCCTAACTCTAAACTCCCTACCCAATGTAGCTTAACCCTAATGTCAATATTTTGACAATGTCAACATTTCAAAAATACAGAGGGGGCGCTGAACACTACGGCGCTAATTGGTTTACCAGGGGCTATCAATTAGCCCTGACGTGGCGTGCTCCTCCCCCCAATGCTGGCACTTATCAGGGATTATGCTTTGTGTGCCTGAGGGGGGAACCTAATTGGATAGGGGGATAAAAATACATTTAAAAAATGCCTGTTTTTCGCACCCACGGCACTAACGCGGGTAATTGGATACGCCCCTATGTAGTAAGTGCAACAATTAATAAAAACTATATGGTAAGACAAATTCAGAGATATTTGTTGCATTTATTTGCAAATACATGGTAAGCTGCTGAGCCTCTTCACGGCTTCTCTACCCTGTCCCTACACTGCATAGTAACAACATTTAACCTGCCGATATTCTGAGAACATAAACATGTTGCCTGTTGACATTTTAACAATACCGACATCATACCTGTCAACATTGTGCTATCGACTTTCCACATATAAAACGGTATCCTATTAGCCGCTGTAAATTACCGTGGCTAAACGTCTTGCTGGGGGCTATCCTATTAGCCCAAAATAGTTAGTGTGAGCCTCGGCTTATCAGGGATTTTGTTTCAGGGTTGGTTTCACTGAACCCAAGTGATTTTGGGAGAGAAGGCATTTTTTTACAGGTGATCTAATAGGATAGCATGTAAAGTAAAAGTCGGTGAAACATCATGAAAAACTGCAAAAAACAGATGTTTTTTGCACCTGATGTTTTACTGTGGCTAATAGTATGGGTGGCGGCTGCTGCCCATGGGCTGCAGCTCAGACCACATACAGTATAATTGGGGTCTGGTTAAGTCTTGTATATAAGCATTATAGTACCTTTACTGTGTGTTAAAAAATGTGTGCTGGCTGACTATGCCTGGGGATCAGCAGTGACACTGTGTGTATCACAGCTACCACTGCACTTGGCCAGGATGCAGCTCTCATCTTCTCCTTCCTCTATAAACTGTCCCCAGACTCCCATTGGATAGTTACGGAGTCTGGGGTCGGGTTATACAGGAAGGAGAAGCTTGCTGCTGATACCCGGAAACAGCCAGCCAGCACACATTTTTATAATACACAGTAAAGGTACTATAAAGCTTATATACAAGACTTAACCAGGTCATACTTACCTACTCTCCCGGAAGGTGCGGGAGGCTCCCGTTTTTTGGGGTAGCCCCCCGGAAGAGTGGGCAGGTCTCCCGCATCCTGCTCGCACCCTAGTGATGCCAGCAGGATGGGGAGATAATCTCCCGTATTTGCAGGTCCGTCGGGTGGGGAAGGGGTTAAAATGGCGCAAATTGTGTTGTTTTAGCCTTGCCCCCTTCCCGTGGACCCGAGAATCGCGGCATTTTCCTATATGGGGGGGGCTTGGTGATGTCACAGTCCGGCCCCGCCCCCTGAAGACTCCAGCAGCGTCTCCTCCCCGGGCCTCTCCTGGAGAGGAGACATACAATGTAGGCAAGTATGAACCGGGTTCTGGATGATAGGTCGACAGTCATTAGATCAACATTCAATAGATCGATATGGTAAAAGGTCAACACGTAAAAGGTCGACAGCGCTTAAGGTCATCAGGTTCAAATGGTCGACAAGACAATGTTTGACATACATATGGTCGATAATTTTTTTTTTCAACATTTATCAGCCAGATGGAAATAGTAACCTGTACCGAGGCTGTTAAAGCGTGGGATCAGGAGCTGAAGGCAGAGTTGCCTTCCAACGCTTCTGATCATGCTAGACAATGTCTGTCATATATTGTCACAGCTTCTCATTACATTAAGAAGGCGGCTTCTGATGCTGGTATTCTGGCGTCCAAGGCTTCTACTACGTCCATTTTGGTTCGCCCGCCGGATTCTCTGGTTACGGTCCTGGTCTGTGGATCTGGACTCTAAGAAAACCCTGGAGGTACTCCATTTTAAGGGAGACATTCTTTTCGGAGAAGACCTCAACAAGATAGTGGCTGACTTAGCTTCTGCTAAAACAGCATGTCTACCTAGTACAACTCCTTCGGTGCCGAAGGCTAAGAATACTCCATTTCGCTCCTTTCATCCTTCAGGGAAAGCAAAAGGTCAGGCGTACCCAAAACAGGTTCACACTTCCAAACCCAATAAGCCCAAACCCAAACAGGCCTGGGCTGCCCATCAGCCTGCTTCCAAAACTGACAAGCCTGCCGCATAACAGGGCGGGCCTCACTCTGGGGGATCCCAGGGTGGGGGCCGACTTCTAGGGTATACCCAGGAATGGTTGAGGATCACTTCCAATGCCTGGGTATGGGATGTCATCACTCGAGGTTACGCCATATCCTTCAAGAATCGTCCCCCTCATTGACTTTGCCTGACAGACATCACTTCGGATCAGGTGAAGGCAAAAACTCTTCTTTCGGTGGTACAGTCCCTCCTGGACACAGGAGTGGTAGTACAGGTGCCTCTGGCTCAGAGAGGCAAGGGGTACTATTCACCGCTGTTCTTAGTCCCGAAACCGAATGGGTCATCCCGGCCCATTCTCAGCCTCAAGTCCTTGAACAAATATGTGAAGTTCTCCAAGTTTCGTATGGAAACTCTTCACTCTATTGTTCTGGCCTCGGAACCTGGGGCTTATATGGTCTCCCTGGACATACAGGATGCTTACCTGCATATTCCCATTGCAGTGTCGCATCAGCAGTACCTGAGGTTTGCGGTTGGCAACCTCTATTACCAATTTCGGGCATAACCTTTTGGTTTGACCATGGCTCCGCAAGTCTTCACCAAGGTCATGGCGGTAATGATGGCTGTACTCCGCCGTCAAGGGGTCAGGATCCTCCCGTACCTGGACGACTTGTTGATCCTGGCAAATTCCCCAGAAATTCTCCTACACCATCTGGATCTGACTATCCAGTTTCTGCAAGCCCACTGGTGGCTCATCAACTGGAAGAAATCTTCCCTGGTCCCTGCTCAGAGCATGGTGCACCTGGGGGCGTTGTTGGACACTCACAACCAGCAGTTGTTCTTGTCTCAGGAGAAAGTCCTGAAGCTTCAGGACAGGATTCGATGCTTCCTATCTCGTCCGCAAGTGTTGATACATTCGGCAATGCAAGTGCTAGGTCTCATGGTGTCGGCTTTCGACATGGTGGAGTACGCTCATTTCCATTCCCCTCCCTCTGCAGAAGCTGATTCTTGCCAAGTGGGACGGCCTGCCTCACCGGATCAGGTCTCAAATGATCTTCTTGTCTCCGGAGGTCTGTCTGTCACTGAGCTGGTGGCTTCAGGACCAACGATTGAGCAGGGGTCATCCCTTTGGATCTCCAACTGGGTCCTTCTGACGACGGATGCCAGCCTGAGAAGTTGGGGCACGATGTTGGAGCAACACTCTCTTCAGGGTTGGTGAACCAAGAAGGAGTCTTTCCTCCCGATAAACATTCTGGAATTGTGGGCGGTGTTCAACTCATTGAACTTGGCACAGCATTTAATACAGAACAGACCTGTTCAAGTACAGTTGGACAATGCCACCATGGTGGCATACATCAATCATCAAGGTGGCATTCGAAGCCACATGGCATTGAGGGAAGTACCACGGATTCTTTAGTGGGTGAAACGCCATCTGCCAGCCATATCGGCAGTGTTCATTCCGGGGGTCCTAAACTGGGAAGCGGACTTTCTCAGTCGTCAGGAGGCACACTCCGGAGAGTGGAGCCTCCATCCAGAAGTGTTTCAACTCCTCACGGACAAGTGGGGCCTTCCAGATGTGGACCTGATGGCATCTCGACACAATCACAAGGTTCCAGTCTTCAGAGCAAGGATAAGGGATCCTCAAGCAGCGGTCGTGGACGCACTGGCAATTCCATGGAACTTTCGGCTGCCCTACGTGTTCCCTCCGGAGTCACTCCTGCCCAGAGTAATAAGAAAGTTCAAGCAAGCGTCCAGATCTCCTCGTTCAGGGCCCCTGTGTATATCAGGATTTAGCCCGATTGGCTTTGACGGCGTGGCTTTTGAAGCTTCCGTCTTAAGGGCCAATAGATTTTCTGAGGCAGTCATTCAGACCATGTTGAAGGCCCGTAAACCGACTTCTGCTCGGATTTATCATAGGGTCTGGCATTCTTACTTTGCTTGGTGCGCATCTAACAATCATGACGCTTACAAGTTTAGTACTGCCAAACTTTTGGCCTTTCTACAACAGGGCCTGGACTTCGTCTGACCTCCATCAAGGTTCATATTTCTGCCTTGTCGGTTTGGTTCCAGAGAAAAATTGCAACTTTACCTGATGTTCATACAGTTACTCAGGGTGTGTTGTGGATTCAACCTCCTTACGTCCCGCCTGTGGCTCCTTGGGATTTGTTGGTGGTTCTGGAGGTATTGCAAGGGTCTCCATTTGAGCCTCTTGAATCTGCAGACCTTAAGTGGCTTTCTCTTAAGGTGTTGTTTCTGCTGGATATTGCCTCTGCCAGACGGGTGTCAGATTTGGGTGCTTTGTCCTGTAAGTCCCCATATCTGATTTTTCACCGTGACCGGTCGGTTCTTAGAACACGTCACGGGTACCTACCTAAGGTGGTGTCTTCTTTCCACCTTAATCATGAGATTGTGGTTCCGGACATTGCCTCTCCTGAATTGTCTTCCAAAGAGCGGTTTTTGGATGTGGTATGGGCTCTCCATATCTATGTGAAGAGAACTGCCTCCATCAGGAAGTCGGATTCTCTCTTTGTTCTGTTTGGTTTTCACAAACGTGGCTGGCCTGCTCACAAGCAGACCCTGGCCAGATGGATTAGAATGGTGACTGCACATGTTTATGTACAGGCTGGTCTTCCAGCTCCTGCTACCATTAAAGCCCATTCTACTCGGTCGGTTGGACCTTCATGGGCGGCCTACCGTGGTGCGGCCCTTGAACAATTGTGCAAGGTGGCTACACCACGTTCATAAGTTTCTATGCCTTCGATACTTCCACCCCCCAGGATGCTTCCGTTGGACGCCGAGTTCTTGTGCCCACTACAGTGCGTCCCCTCCCATAAGGAACTGCTTTAGGACATCCCCAATGTCATTCCCTGTGGAGCCCAGTGTACCCCGCAGCAGAAAACGAGATTTATGGTAAGAACTTACTGTTGTTAAATTTCTTTCTGCGAGGTACACTGGGCTCCACAGGGGGCCCACCCTGACGCACTTAGCTTCTTTGGGTTGGTATGGCATTAGCCGCTGACACTTTCTCCTGTCGTGAGAATGTGGTGTATGTGGCTACTAACAGTTGTCGTCTCTTTGCCTGCTACTGCATTGGACTGGTTAACAAAAACTGAGCTCCTGTGCACAGAGATGGGGTTATAGAGGAGGCGGCGCCATGCATTCTGGGAAGTCAAAACTTTGAGCCTGTTGGTGCCTCGGATCAAGATCCTACTCTACACCCCCAATGTCATTCCCTGTGGAGCCCAGTGTACCTCGCAGAAAGAGATTTAACAACGGTAAGTTCTTACCATAAATCTCTTTTTTTTAACAGTAAGTGCACCTTTTTATTTTGTAATTGAGTCTTTTTAACAAAACACCTTCTGATGTATCTATTATAATGTATAAGTGTGCACTTTGTACAACATACACTGACTTTTATTCGAATATTATGTATCGTTACTTTTATTGTGCCTCTGCGTCTGTAATATTTTATCATTAAGTCATCATGTAACAGCTTTTCTCTTGATTGCAGACTAACATCAATATTAGTAACATTAGTAACCAATGTTTGAAGATAATGTATAATGAATGCTGATATTGGAGCTGCTTGTTGAAATTTTGCAGAATGTTCCTTGGTTAAAGTTTTACATTTCTTATCTTGGCAGAAGGCCAGACTGGTGTAGGCAATTAAAGAAACTACATAAACATCCATGTATAATGTCTTTGGCCACTCATGCTGTTTAATCCCAGTCTTTCATGCAAGGGAAATCTAGAAAACAGATAACATTTACAATGAATTCTAATAAAGCACACAAGAATAAAATCAGAGACAAAATAAAATAATCTATGCACATATTTTTCTCTCTCTCTCCGGATCTGATACTTTTATACTTAATAAAGGTTACTTATTTGACAACTTTCAGGAGTATACGAGTATAGAAGGAAAATGTATCTGTCATCATACTGTACACAACAGTGTACGAAGGATCTCAAAGCATACCTCCCAACATGACCCTCTCCAGGAGGGACAGAATGCTCTGCTTCTGGACTTCCCTCTTAATTTATGATTGTCTGCACCTATGTTGAACAGGTTAATGGATAAGAAAGGTGTTTCAGCACAGGTGATGGCAATCAGAAATTAAGAGGGAAGTCCAGGAGCAGAGCATTCTGTCCCTCCTGGAGAGGGTCATGTTGGGAGGTATGTTCAAAAGCATGACATAATTACGTTTCATAATTGCCAAGTGTAGCTAGCCTATACATCCTGCATGTGTTACTCCATGTTTTAGGAAATTGACTGTGTGAAATGGGTCATTTGCTTCTATGGCACGGCGTGTAGCTAGTCCATACATCCCGCATGTGTTACTCTATGTTTTAGGAAACTGAGTTTGTGAATGGGTCATTGGCTTCTATGGCACGGTGTGCTGACTTTTGAAATAAATCTAACATACTGAGAAAAATATTTTTTTACGGAGTGTTTTAGATATACATTCGTAATTTTCAATGTGTTTTGCCAGCTGAGATTACTTGCAGTCTCCTCAGAGTGAACATGTGTATCTGATTACAAATACAGGTGGTCCAAAGGATCAGGTTGAATTCAACACAGCTCCCAATATACAGAAAAATCAACCACTTTATTGGTGCACTGCACATACTGTATAGACACATTACAGTAAGACTGAGCAAAGTTTGTTGGTACCATTATCAATGATCCCTCTGGTCAGGTGCAATTTCAAAGCATTTCCATGCATCTTCATGCAATGCATACAGGTTGAGTATCCCTTATCCAAAATGCTTGGGAGCAGAAGCATTTTGGATATAGGATTTTTCCGTACTTTGGAATAACTGCATACCATAATAAGATATCATGGTGATGGGACATAAGTCTAAGCACAGAATGCATTTATGTTTTCATATACACCTTATACACACAGCCTGAAGGTAATTTTAGCCAATATTTTAATAACTTGTGCGTTAAACAAAGTGTGTGTACATTCACACAATTCATTTATGTTTCATATACACCTTATACACACAGCCTGAAAGTCATTTAATACAATATTTTTAATAACTTTGTGTATTAAACAAAGTTTGTGTACATTGAGCTATCAGAAAACAGAGGTTTCACTATCTCAGTCTCACTCAAAAAATTCCGTATTTTGGAATATTTGGATATGGGATACTCAACCTGTATATATAAAAGTGAAAGTATGTATATTTGTTCTTCATATGCTCCTACATGGCTTAATGGATCTGGACCAAGCTTGTTACACATGTCACATACCCTTTATTACCTAACTTAAAATACTGACGGGGTATAAAAATCCACCCCTTTCAAGGCCAGGGCCATATATCTGATATATAAAATTCATTGGTCTGTTTGTTTGTCTGTCCGGTTATGCATTTGGACACCCCTGCATCAACTGGGATGAAACCAAAGGGAGGTCGTCCAGTTGGATCCTGGACAAGCTTTAGGGGGGTTAGGGTCCTGGTTGGACCTCACGGCAGAATGCGTTAGGGCAGAACTTTGAACCAGTGCCTGTTCTAGGCCTTCCACTGGATGGGTTTGGAAGAAAACTTCACAGAGTGGTAACATTGGATCCCAAGTGGTTAACCTGCAGTAAATAAATTTGGCTGCAATACCATGCGGCAATAATTTATTCTCACTGGAAATGTATTATGTACAGTAGCTAATACATTTAATAAATTTACAGAACTGATCAAGCCGATGCCTTCACCTGTAGCATCCCCTGATCCTGTGAAGCGCTATGTGTTCACCAGTACCTGGTTGTCCGCAGGATAGAAACTCAGTGTACTGTTAGCTTATCGAGTGCAGTTTCAGGAGGTAGAATCAAAGGTAGGGAGCAGCAATATCAGAGCACCAACAGGGGTATCAGATATTAGAAATGGGGAATGCAACGTGTAGTGCAAATATTGACCTGCAGCAGTAATGCCAAAACCTCAGCAGGGTTAATCCAGATGAGATCTGTGATGTATATACACAGGGTTGGACTGGCCCACAGTGGTGCAGGGGAAACCCATGGCATACCTCCCAACATGACCCTCTCCAGGAGGGACACAATGCACTGCTTCTGGACTTTTCTCTTAATTTATGATTGCCATCACCTGTGCTGATATACCTTTCTTATCCATTAACCTGTTCAACACAGGTGCCGGCAATCATAAATTAAGAAGGAAGTCCAGAAGCAGAGCATTGTGTCCCTCCTGGAGAGGGTCATGTTGGGAGGGATGCCATGGTGAGCCCCTCTGCTTGGGGGCCTACCTCCTTCTGTACGGATCAGGTTCCAGACTGTGCACTTGAATTATACAGTATGCATATGTTACCTTATACTGCACAGGACTATGTTGTATTTTCTACATTGCATTGCTGTTATTAATCTGGTATGTTTTCATGCATGCACTAGTAGTATTTACTATATATATATATATATATATATATATATCAAGGGGCACAGACCATGCACTCTCTAATGGTTAGGCAAAGCAATATGGTGGCCACATCCCCTCTGAAGACTGACCACACCCCTAAACATGGGCCCCTATAACGGCATTCCCCCGGTGGGCCTTTCATGCCCCAGTCCAACACTGTATGTACAGTAACCACCAAATATAGGACTGATTCATGTTTGTAAGTAAAGTAAAAAAGCACACAACTGGGCAAAACCATGCTGCACTGCAGGTGGGGCAGATGTAGCATGCAGAGTTAGATTTGGGTGGGCTGTATTCAAACTGAAATCTAAATTGCAGTGTAAAAATAAGCCTAACATGTGTGGGCTACATGCAAAAGCAGCCAGTATTTGCCCTACACAGAAAAAAAATAGTACCCTCCCAAATCTAAATCTCTCTATCCATGTTACATCTGCACCACCTGCAGTGTAACATGGTTTTGCCCGGTTGCTTGCTTTTTTTGCTTTCCTTACAAACAGCGGTGGCTGCTGATCCTGGGCTGCAGCGGCGTCCACATTGTGCAGGGGGGAGCTGACCACGACATATGAACATAAATGTGAAGATGTAGGAGTAGCTTGGAACACAGCAACAGTCATGCAGGGAGTAGTCTAGACTCTAGTACTCAGCAACAGTCATACAAGGGGTTGTCTGGTATACAGCAACAGTAATATAGGGGGCAGCCAGATACACAGCAGCAATGACACACGGGGAAGTCAGACACACAGCAACAATTATACAGGAGGTAGACTGTTACACAGCAACAGTCATAAAAGGAGTATTTTGGTACACAACAACAGTCCTACAGGCAGTAATCTAGTACTCAGCAACACTCATATAGGAGGTAGTCTGGTACACAGCAACAGCCACACTCAGCGTAGTCTGTCACACTGCAGCAGTGACACAGGAATAAGCTGATTTTGTATTACATTTTGTATCAACATCTACCCTTTCTGTGCCACCCCAGTTTGTCAGCCCTTCACCTTATAGATTGTAAGTTCTCAAGATCAGTGCCTTTTCCACTCATGCCCTTTACTTATCTTATTTACACTATCTTATACACCAGGCATTTCCAACCACGGTCCTCAAGGCACACCAGTGCAGGTTTTAGTGATATCCAGGCTTCATCACAGATGGTTAAATCAAAATAACTGAGGTACTAATTAAGTTACCTGTGTTCAAGCCTGGATATCACTAAAACCAGGACTGTTAGTGTGCCTTGAGGACCGAGGTTGGGAAACACTGTTATACACAATCAGGGGCTTAAGAACATTTTTTTGGTTGGGGGCCAAGATAAAATCTCAGTTTGGCACCCCTAGCTCCTGGCCATTGTAGACAGGTGTCTTGAACCTGTATGGAACTCTATGGAGCAGCTGGGAGTGTCCCCTTGTACACTTTACACCTGATAGAGCACCTTATACACATTATGCCAGGTAGAGCCCATTACACATTACACTGGAAGAGCCGCCTGTACACATTATGCCTGGAAGAGCCGCTTGTACACATTATGTCTGGTAGAGCCCCTATACACATTATGCCAGGTAGAGCCCATTATACATATTACGCCAGATATAGCCCATTATACACATTATGCCAGGTAGAGCCCATTACACACATTACGCCAGGTAGAGCCCATTATACACATTATGCCCGGTAAAGCCGCTTGTACATATTACTCCTGGTAGAGCCCCTATACACATTATGCCTGCTAGAGACCATTATACACATTACGCCTGGTAGAGCCCATTACACATGTTACACATTACGCCAGGTAGAGCCCATTATACACATTACACCTGGTAGAGCCCATTATACACATTACGCCTGGTAGAGCCCATTATATACATTAGGCCTGGTAGAGCCCAGTACACATGTTACACATTACGCCTGGTAGAACCCATTATACACATTACGCCTGGTAGAGCCCATTACACGTTACACATTACACCTGGTAGAGCCTATTACACATGTTACACATTACGCCTTGTAGAGCCCATTTCACATGTTACACATTATGCCTGGTAGAGCCCATTATACATGTTACACACTGCACATTACACATTATGCCTGGTAGAGCCCATTACACATGTTATACAATATGCCTGGTAGAGCCCATTATACATATTACGCCTGATAAAGACCATTATATACATCTGCTAGATAGAGCGCCTCCTCATTGCTCCTCTCTCTACTCTTTTCCCACAGCCAGCAGCTATGCTGCTGCTTACATCTGTTGTCACGGGCAGCACGTCTTTGCAGAGCGCAGATACTGCAGGTTTACGAGGTGGGGGGGCGGAGCATACGGGGAAGCAAAGCCGAAATAAGGCCATGGGGGGCCCGGGGAATTCAGACAGTAGGGCCCCTAATAAAGAGCAGGCAGATTAATTATATCAAGATATATATATATATATCTTAATAATATATATATTATTTTTATATATATATATATATATATATATATATATATCTAAGAAGGAAATTTAGAGAGGCACTTCATAGTGCAATATGCATTTTATTCATAAGAGCTTATACAAACACATTAAAGAACCACAATAGGTTTTTCTTATACCTCAGAGTTCATCTGAGTGGGCTTCAAATACCACTTGATTTTAAAAGTAAGATCCCGGCATCGGCTCCACCAACCGCCTGTATCAGCATCAGGACCCTGTACCTCGCACCAGGGATTAACCTCAGCACGCCGGGACACCGCCGCTTCCAGCACGGGGAGAGACGATCCAGGAGCCAATAATCACATCACCATGTATTTTCCCATGTATATTAAATGGGCTATTACTGCCCATGGCTTAGCCCCGCCCGCGCCCTCCCCCACGCTCCCACACCTTTCCCAATTGACAACGGGAGGCACTACGATTGGTGCCTCCCAAACACATACAGATAATGATTAGAATATAAAGAGGATACATATGACACAGAATATGTGTCATAAGTATCTTCTTTGTATTATTTTAATCATTAATGACAGGGGAGGCACTGCCTCCCCTGCCTGCACGTCCCTGATATACACATATATACATACATAATATATATATATATTTATACATACAGTATGTATATATATATATATATATATATATTTATATATAATACTGCCAGCTTTACTTTTTATTGCTATGCTGGTGACACAGACTCAACAAGTAGCACACGGCCACACGCCACCCAAATACCGCGGGCCCTGGCTCCATGATCCACAAGCTGCCAGGGTCCAGCGGTATTTGTGTGGCCTGCGCGCCCAGCCAATAACTGAGCAGCAGGCTGCATCATTCATACATTATTGCCCGTCTGTGGCTGTGCTCTCTGCTGCACCTACCTTGCCACCGCTGCAGTGGGGATGGGAGGGAGCGCAGCCCCGCAGATCGGCTCTGCGGGGAAGGCAGCTTCAGCGCTGCCCGCCGTGTAAAGTAATAATAAAAGTAAAATTATACACATACTCATTTGTCAGTACTTTGTTAGAGAATAGCAGAAGTCATTACGGAAAGGATGCTACAATTATAAACTGCTAAGCAGATGGTCTGATTACAGGAAATATAGCGACAGAAGAACAAATTAAGTGAGAAGATACATGTTTAGCTTGCTGCCAAAGTTGACTCAGTTATTTCATCATGATACCCAAGGGGCACTAATGTGTGTGTGTGTGTGTGTGTGTGTGTGTGTGTGTGTGTGTGTGTGTGTGTGTGTGTGTGTGTGTGTGTGTGTGTGTGTATATATCTGCATATCTATCTATCTATCTATCTATCTGTCTGTCTGTCTGTCTGTCTGTCTGTCTGTGTGGTCGAGTCACATTATTATGACCACCAGCTAATAGCCAGAGTAGCTGCTGTGTGCAGCACGGACATCAGCTAGACGGGCTGAACTGTCCTTTTAGACACACATCTGGTAGCCCACAGGTTCATTTTGATGGTGAGCTGCTCCACCGTAGCGTGCAGGTCGGCCCTCGTGCACCTTCGTAGCTGAAGTTCACCTTTCACATCAGTGGCACATGGTGCTCCGCAGTTTCCACATCGGTTATTCTCAATGGTGCCATTTGTCCTGTCACGATACACCTTCAACGCAGCAGCATGCGAACAGTTCACAAACTGCGCTGTGTCAGAAATACTGCCACTCTTGCCCTGAAAGCCGATAATTATCTCTTTTTTGCAACTCGGATAAATCGCTCCTTTTACACATGACAGCAATGAGTGATATGTGTGCACACAGCCTATCGCCTATCGTACAACTTATATACCTACCAAGCCAGCACACGACACGTAGTGTACTTCGTGGGCTGCGCGCTGTCAACATCAAATGTAGGAAGTGGTCATAATAATGTGAATTGACCGTTTATATATACAGTACTGTGCAAAAGTTAATAGTTTATTTCTATTAATTAACTAAATGCAAAATGAATGAACAGAAGAGACATCTAAATCAAATCAATGTTTGGTGTGACCACCCTTTGCCTTCAAAATAGCATCAATTCTTCTAGGTACCCTTGCACACAGTTTTTGAAGGAACTCGGCAGGGAGGTTGTTCCAAACATCTTGGAGATCTTCTACGGATGTAGGCTTGCTCAAATCCTTCTGTCTCTTCATGTAACCCAGATAGACTCGATGATGTTGAGATCAGGGCTCTGTGGGGGGCCATATCATCACTTCCAGGACTCTTTGTTCTTTCCTCTGAAGATAGTTCTTAATGACATTGGCTGTATGTTTGGGGTCATTTTCCTGCTGCAGAATAAATTTGGAGCCAATCAGATGCCTCCCTGATGCTATCACATGATGGATAAGTACCTGCCTGTATTACTCAGCTTTGAGGACACCATTAATCTTGATCAAATCTCCAACTCCATTTGCTGAAATGCAGCCCCAAACTTGCAAGGAACCTTCACCATGCTTCACCGTTGCCTGCAGACACTCATTATTGTACCACACACCAGGCCTTTGGCGGACAAGCTACCTTCTGTTACAGCCAAATAATTTAAATTTTGACTCATCAGTGCAGAGCATCTGCTGCCATTTTTCTGCACCACAGTTCCTATGTTTTCATGCATAGTTGAGTCGCATGGCTTTATTTCTACATCGAAGGTATGGTTTTTTGGCCGCAAATCTCCCATGAAGACCACTTCTAGCCAGACTTCTCTGAATAGTAGATGGTTGTACCTGGGTCCCACTTGTGTCTTCCAGTTCTGAGCTGGACATCTTCCCATTTCTAAGGGAAGTAAGCATGATGTGTCTTTCATCTGAAGTTTCCTTGGCCGACCACTGCGTCTACGATCCTCAACGTTGCCCATTTCTTTGTGCTTCTTCAAAAGAGCTTGAACAGCACATCTTGAAACGCCAGTGTGCTTTGAATTATCTGACTATGAGAGACTTTGCTGATGCACTATAACTACCTGTTTGGTATGATTGGTTAGTTATACACCTGGCTATAATCCTATAAAATCCTAGACTTTGTGCAAGTGTACCTAGGAGAAGTTATGCTGTTATGAAGGCAAAGGGTGGTCACAGACAAATATTGATTTGATTTTGATTTATCTTCTGTTCAATCACTTTGCATTTTAATTGATAAAAATAAACTATTAACACTTCTATTTTTGAAAGCATTCTACTTTGCAGCATTTTTGCCATACCTCCCTAAAAGTTTTGCACAGTAATACTGTTTCAGCTTCCACCATTTCAGTTTTCATCAGGTAACCTTTGTCACTTCCGATAGTAATATACTGTATCTTGGATATTAGAATTCATCTTGGACATATGTGAACTGTACAAGGCCACACTTGGCGACTTCTAAGATCCCTATAATTTACAGTAGGGAGTGCATTATCTCCTATTGCAGTGAGCATGAAATGTAAATATTTCTTTAAAACAATAACTTAAGTATGAAATGTTTAATAAACAAGAAAAGATAACGCTGTTTTATTTTATAAATTATAGATAGCTCTCTTCTCGTTAAATGTGGACACAATGATTATGAGATTATTCTTGAGTAAATATTCCTGCCAGCTGTGTTCACAGATGTGATCACATATATGTACACATAATTGTGCTAAATCTAATATTACAGATTGCAATTATAAATGTTAAAGGAAAATTAACAAACTAGCAGTACAGTATATTTCACTTTACGCTGCCATAAGCGAGCAGCAAACTTTTGGAGCATTTAGATCTGTACAGTTAAAATCCTCTCCTATTGTAGTAACTACAACTTCAAAATGTATTTAGCCATTGACTAAGGGGGTAAATAAAAGTTGATTGCTGCAGCAAATTTGTTAGCAGTTGGACAAAACCATGGTGGTCATTCCGAGTTGTTCGCTCGTTGCCGATTTTCGCTATATTGCGATTAGTCGCTTAATGCGCATGCGCAAGGTTCGCAGAGCGCATGCGCTTAGTTATTTTACACAAAAGTTAGGTATTTTACTCACGGCATAACGAGGAATTTTCATCGTTCTGGTGATCGGAGTGTGATTGACCGGAAGTGGGTGTTTCTGGGCGGAAACTTGCCGTTTTCTGGGAGTGTGTGAAAAAAACGCTGGCGTTTCTGGGAAAAACGCGGGAGTGTCTGAAGAAACGGGGTAGTGTCTGGGCGAACGCTGGGTGTGTTTGTGACGTCAAACAAGGAACGAAACTGACTGAACTGATCGCAATGGCTGAGTAAGTCTGGAGCTACTCAGAAACTGCTAAGAAATTTCTATTCGCAATTGTGCTAATCTTTCGTACGCAATTCTGGTAAGCTAAGATACACTCCCAGAGGGCGGCGGCTTAGCGTGTGCAATGCTGCTAAAAGCAGCCAGCGAGCAAACAACTCGGAATGAGGGCCCATGTGGGGGGGGGGGGAGAGATATAACATGTGGAGAGAGAGTTAGATTTGGGTAGGTTATAGGTTATTTTGTTTCTGTGCGGTTAAATACTGGCTGTTTTATTTTTACACTGCCATGTAGATTTCAGTTTGAACACACCCCACCCAAATCTAACTCTCTCTGCACATGTTATATCTGCCCCACCTGCACTGCACATGGTTTTGCCCAACTGCTAACAAATTTGCTGCTGCGATCAACTCTGAATTAGGCCCTATGATCCTTCAGTGTCATTACACAATGCACATGATTGCTACTTGAAAATGAATGGTATAGATTCATCTCTTCAGTGTTACTATTAGAAACCACTCCCATAAATTACGACAAAGTAGGTAGTTAAGGGTGCATGACCTGACAATGATAGCTATGGAGAGAATATATTGGCTTGGACAACTGTAAACACTTTTGTTTGGTAAACATTATAAAATCATTATATCCCAAACAATTCAACATTACAGCATGCATTTTGTCAGTGCCATAAGACTGTTTTGCTGTCAAACTATTTCTGTGTTTACGTGGAAAACAATAGTGGATGTTTATAATATAATCCATTAACTTTTTTCATGACAGCATTTGGAAAACGCATCAGTTATTTACATATTGGCACCAGGAGAGATCGCTTCTCAGCCTAGGTCATCTTAGTTGTTTGATGCTGGATATTTGGATTACAAACACTGAATACAAATAATAAAAAATGGATAAGTGAACAAGAGCAAATAATGCAGTGCATTATTCATTGGTGTCTTCCTGTATTTAACTTAAGTAGTTGTCTTAAGTATCTATAAAATATAAAACCTTTATTTTTCTTCTTTGCTCTGCCTGTACTGGTAAATGCCAATGGACTTTAATGAGCTGCCTCCCTGGTGTCCAAAGTTTCCTTACTTTCAGTACTTGTGGCCTGAGTGCTACTGTAATTGATCTGTAAGCAGTTTCCAGTCATTGCAGTCATTCCTTAGGGAAGGTTAACGGAGTTGACCAAAGTATATTTTCAGCGTTTAGATTTTCCCTAATCTATTAGAAAGAATAGAAATGTTAATGTCTAAGCCAATTTTCAGTTACATTTGTTCCATGGGGGAAGCAACATTCTTCTCTCTGAAACAGAAAAGCTCATTTGTAAGTTTACTGATGTGAGGCACTTTAACTCTGGCTGCATGCACTCTCCTGTATATTGCCTGCCATTTCAGCATATGAGCCAGTTGGCTTGATGTGGCCACAATACAGGCACACTGCTAGACAAACATAGAAAAAGATACATTAATGCAGACATTAACATATTACCCAAGCTGGGATGCTCTTTTTCTTCCACTTTTGTGGTGGATTTTTCCTGATCTTTTGTGTTCTTTTAGGGATTTTTCTAAATTGTTTTAGAAGTCTTACCGATATGTCTTTCCCATGCATTCTTCAGTTCCTTATGGCATGAATCCGTATTGCAACTACGTGAGGACTATTCTATGGATCTATTACTCTGTTACTGTAGGTTACGTATTTCTCCAATTTTAAGTGCATGCTCTAAAATTCCCATTATTTGAAGAAAAAAAAATACTGTCTTCATTATTTTACCCTTCTTATTCTTTCATCTATGCCAGAGGTGCTTAACATGCAGCCCTCAGAGCCGGGTGTAGTAGGGTATGCCGGCGGCCGGGCTCCCGGCGGCCAGCATACCGACGCCAGCATACCGACAGCTGGGCGAGTGCAAATGAGCCCCTTGTGGGCTCGCTGCGCTCACCATGCCGCGGGCATGGTGGTGCGCTACACGCGCCACGATATCTATCCTCCCTCCAGGGGGGTCGTGGACCCCCAAAAGGGAGAAAAGGTCTCGGTATGCCAGCTGTCGGGATTTCGGTGCCGGTATACTGTGCACCGGGAGGCACCCCTAGGCCAAAAGTTCCTTACTGGGAAATTCAGTAAAGATTATTAAATGAAGTAAACTGTGCTTACTGTACCTGCTGTACAGTGCTGTGGTGGTGGACAGGGTTGCACTTCTGTTTGTCCACATATTTTATGTTAGGAAAAACCAGTGCTGGTGGCTGCCAATCATACTTACCATAAATTTTATTTGGTCCTGGAAAACCAGCCCATGGCATCGGTCCACGTGCCCCAAGGCACCCAATTTGGGAACCTCTGCATTACACTATGAAATGTTTTTTTCTTTTTTTCCATATACAGTATACATACATGAAAATTAAATAAGTCTGAAGAGCTTCAGTGGTAAACAGAGTGTTTTTAATATCTGTGCACCTTAAATAAGTGTTTATTTTAATTTGTAGGATTTGTGTTATTAATTTGTATGAGCGACCAGTGTTTTCCAGTGCAATTATTGTCTTTAAAAGCTATTTTTATGTTTAACATCACTGTTAGAGTAGGACTTGCTAGCAAGAAGCAGAGTTGGTGATTTACACTCAGCAAAGCAGCTATTTATGGATATTCCTGGTTGACGTGATAATTTATTGTCAGAACCGAGCCAAGCAAAGGGATATTTAGAAAAAGTGGTTCTAGTGGAAGCTGCTTGATGCTGGTGAATTACAGTGGCGCCTGTATAAGTAACAAGTACTGAATGACTTGTTTTCACCTAAGGTGCAAAAAAATCAAATCTTTTTAGCTATTGTTTGTGAAATTAACAATGTGTTCCACATTCTATGTTGGCCGGCAATCCTGTAAGGCTAGCTGACATGAAGCACATAGACATAGAGCTATTAACATGGAACATAATGAACAGGCCTCAGTTATTAAAGTACTCCCTAAAGAACAGAACATCATTTTAAAATATATTTAGAAACCACAATAGGGCAAGGTTCGGGTTTAATTTGTTGCAGATTGCATTTTGTGGATACATTCATGGAGTTTTTTTATTGAGATAAAAAGTTCATGCTGTACTCATGAAAATATTAGTAATGATACCATAATAATGCCTGGAAGGCTCTCCACTGTTTGATTTAGAGCCCGCTTAATGTCTGATTTATGGTTGGCTTCAGGTTTCCAGCCTCTAAATATGAATTATATGTCATGTTACTCGGTATAGTCTACAGAGGATGTAGTAAAGAAACACGGTGAGAGTTTTGTGGGGAGGGGGGGTTTGTTGGGGGGGAGGGGGTTGTAAAATATTTAAGGGCACCACTTTCATTCTTTGTTTACAAAAAAAATGGCTTTCTTCTTGCTTCTATAGAAACGGTATCATGTGGACAGAAGTCTATAATGCAATGTTTAACACCAGGAAGCCATTTACAAAGTTGGAGAGTTTCACATGGCTTTCTGTCAACAGTTTCAATGACCTTAGAGCATCTGATGGTAAAAGATCAGTTACAACACACACATTCCTGGCAGAGATGAACCTGAGTGTACTTGATTGCCAACCTAAATGAGCTCAATTGTGAGATCCCAAAGTTCTTCACTGTTGGAGACAAATACTAAGCGGGGGAAGACAGCAAATAAGTATAGTCTTTCATAAAATCCTCATACAGTATGTGGATATTTCCCATTCTCCCATCAGTTCCAGCAGCCTAAAATAAAAATAATAAGTATCCTTGCTGTATAAAGATATTACTATAGTCATTAATATATGGTTATGTATAAGTTGAAGGTGCTAATCTGAACTGGGGACACTATAGATAAATGTGTGATTGGACGGGGGAAGGAGGGGAGATGGGGGCGTGTGTATTGTTCTCCTAAGCAAACTTCCAAATAATTGCACTTCTGTACAACCACATGTACATATACCTGAGAGGCACATCTCACTTCATTTACCATCAATCTAGTTTTCATCTGATAGAGCAGAAAGCAAATTAATGTGCAGCATAATGTTAGTTAATTGTATGATGATATGATTTCAACACACAAAAGGGGTTCTCATATCTGGGTAAATGGGAAAAAGAAATGGTACAAAATAATAATCCGTATAAAGATAATATAAAGCTATTCAAAAGATTTATAGATGACATAGTGATCGTATGGAAGGGAGAGGTTTCAGTATTTGAGGAAATTATGACATATTTGCATACCAATACCTATAATCTCAAGTTTACGTATAATATAAACAAACAGAAGATAGAGTTCTTAGATCTGGTTCTGGACAGCACAAGCTGTGCACTAGGAGATCAAGTAGCTACGTACACCCATATCAAAAAGGTGGACTGTAACAGCTACGTCCACTTTGACAGTTGTCATCATAAGAAATGGGTATCAAATATACCTTATTCGCAGTTCATCAGACTGCGACGAAACTGCTCGACATTAGAAAAATATAATGAGCAAGCGGAGATATATGGACAGAGGTTTAGAGAAAAAGGATATCCGGAACGGCTAATAAAGGACTCAATACTGAAAGCTAAGAATAGAGATAGAAAAGAACTAGTGAGATATAAAAAGAGGGAGTCAACTAACAAGTTCAGAAATATCCCATATGTTACGACATACAATAGTCGTCTGGGAGATGTCACAAGAATCTTAGAAAAACACTGGGGGGTACTAGAATTGGACCCAGCACTAAAGGGAATACTACCGGAGAAACCACAGATCATATGTCGTAAAACAAAGAATCTGAAATCAATAATAGCACCGAGTAACCCTCCATTAGGAGAGGAGGGCAATAAAGTAGGATGGCTAAGTAAATTGCAAGGTTTCTTTCCCTGTAATAAATGTAAGGTATGCAAATTAGCGAGTAGGGATAATAAAAAGATTTGGAGTCATGATAAACAAAAATCTTGGATGATAAAAGGGAAATTAAACTGCCTAAGTACACATGTTATATACATGTTGGAGTGTAAATGCGGAAAGAGATACATAGGAAAAACTAAAAGGCAGCTTAAAATAAGGATTTTGGAGCATACAAGAAACATTAATAATAAAGTATTAAATCATAGTGTGCCTCGCCACTTTCAACAATGTTGCGATTCTAGGATAGAGAATCTATCCTTCAAAGCAATAGAACAAGTGCATCTAGGTAATAGAGGGAGAGATATCTTAAAGCTGTTGTCTCAAAGGGAAACTTTCTGGATCTACACGTTAGGCACATTAACCCCAGACGGATTGAACGAGGGATGCGATATCGTACCGTTTCTGTAAAACTGACTGGCAATGACTCTGAGTGAGGTCCCTATCGAAGTTAGTGTTAGCACCCGATGGGGAGTGGCAAACACTCGGAGTTCATTTTCAGTCATAACAGAATAGATGTAGCACCCTGGTTTTATGAGAGTCTGGGTATAAGTAGTAAGGGGTTAATAAAGGAAAGGAGCATATACATTTTAGCTAGGGATGGAATAGATATGGGTATAAGTTGTTTTTAAGGTTTGTTTTTCTTTTTTAGGATTTTCATATTTTTATCTATGTGTTTATAAAGAAAAAGCATCGATTAAAATGTATAATGAATGGTGTATAAATGTGTGAGCACTGCAAACATATTACTGATGACCTTCAAGTTAATGCTGCTAGTCGTCAAGACACTTGGAAACATATGTGAAAGTATAGGTGTAGTAATTGAAAGTAGGATAGAAAGAGAGCAGCATTGAGAGGCCAATCAGTTGTGATTGCAGCAGCTTTTCTTTTGTCTTTGTTTCTGTTTTAAAGTGTAGTAATGGTCAAATTTTTAAAAGTTGTAAGTTGTTATTACATTTATAAATTATGAGAAAGAGGTGAATGTATAAACAATTATAAATAAGATGTTTTAAAAAAAAAGTATTAAAGTTAGAGATAGAAATCGTGATTAAGCAATTAGCCAATCGTTGTAAAAAGCAATGGTTAAAAGGTGAACGTAGAGGATCCAATAACACAGCTCCTGACGAAGTCCCCAAGTGATGAAACGCGTTGGGCGTGGCTTGCGATTGCAGACGAAATCTGTCTTCCGCCTGATACAGAGCAGACGGTATCTCCGTGAAAAATACCCCGCTGACTGAAGGACTTTACCGTGGCGGCGGTTATCGGAGGAAGTGGCTAAGTGCATGAACCCTAACTTATATGTACATGGATATTTACATGAGTAAATTGTTACTTTTTATTATTATTCACTGGTGCGCTCTCCGTATTTTTAACATTATCTAGAAACCCGTGGCTCCTGGCAGGAGTGGATGAGCAAGCACTGCATGTGTCAATTAAACAAACTCTGGACATAACACAGTGTGCGCGGATCAGAATTTTATACTATCTATTACACAAAGGGGTTACCTGATGAAGACCTACTGACAACATCTCAGTGACAACATCTCATTGTCAGAAACGATACCCATTGGGTTAATATCCTGCTCCAGTGTATGGCAGTTAAGAGTCACTAGGAGTCTCCTGTATACAGTATCTGCTCACATGAGCTACTGTAAATTAGATTTTATTTATTGCACTTGATTTCTCGGTTTACATCTCTTTGGGCGGGTGGTCTTCTGTATGCCGACTGACGGGATCCCGGCGCACAGTATACCGGCGCCGGGATCCCGACAGCCGGCATATCGACACTTATTCTCCCTCGTGGGGGTCCACGACCCCCCTGGAGGGAGAATAAAATAGTGTGGCGCGCGTAGCGTGGCGAGCGCAGCGAGCCTGCAAGGGGCTCATTTGCGCTCGCCACACTGTCGGTAAGCCGGCGGTCGGGCTCCCGGCGCCGGTATGCTGGTCGCCGGGAGCCCGACCGCCGGCATATCGTAGTGAACCCCTTTGGGCTCATCCATTAGATATGTGTAAACATTTCATCTGATGTCTCAAGAATTAACTTGGAATTAGTAAGTTTCTCTGTCTTTTGGAAGATTTTATGGTGTTGGACGCCGGCATGGGGACGCTACATAGGTAAGATTTATGTTATATGTGTGTTTGTTCATCTGTCTGTTAGAAGCACTAGCACGACCTGAGGAAGGGTCCTGCGTGACCTGAAATGCTGCATCGTATGTAACTTGCTTGTGCTATGATGTTACATTTTACACTGCACCACTGGCTTTTGGAGTGATGCAGGTTGTTGACCAAGTTGATACATTAAAAATCATCTTTACTAAGTCCTGGAGTGCCATGTCCTGTCTTGAACATTTGCTTGTTCTGACTCCTCTATATATCTGAATTTTGGACAGGGGCACACAGGCGGTTGGACATTACTGGGAGTGCCGGATTATCTGGACATTGTATATATATATATATATATATGTATGTACATACTGTAGTTATGTCAAATAATTTGTCACTCTCCTCTCCTTGTTCATCGCGGCTGGGTGCCCTCCAATACAAATAGACAACTGTAGGGGGTCAGGCAGTACTCACAGCTCTAAATTAAAGAATCACAGGAGACTTCCTTACGTGTTTCTCAATGTTTCAATTTCAAACCAGAAATTTTCATCAGGAGTACAATCAAAATCAGATGAGCTTACCATATATCCCCTCACCACACGAGGCAAGTGTCAATTACCGGCGCACCTGCTGCACTCAAGGGCACCCTTGATGACGTCAGTACAGCGACACAGCGGTTACTAAGTGACAAATAAACATACAATCAATGCAAGTGATAATCACCCGTACAGCACTAGTCCAGGCGCATATACAAAAAATGTTACTGATGGAATACCTTGACAGAATTATTAGTATTATATCATGATAGTATCTAATGTAATTAATAGGGGAAATATGTGTCAGCAGAAGTTCACTAATATGCTACAGTCTCATTTTTATACAAAAACCAATTATAAGAAACAATTAAAGTTTAGCTGTTCATTGAGTTGGTGCGGATGCACTGTATTGAGCTGGTAAATCCATCTCGCTTCCAATTTTAATAGTGCCATTTTGTACCTGATAGTAGAGAGACCATGATTAAAATCCCTGAAGTGTTTTGCCACTGGCTGATCTGACGTCTTCCCTTCCAGAGCTAGCGGTATAGCGCTGTGATGCATTGCCATTCGCTCCTTAAATTTGCGGATGGTTTCCCCCACATAAACTAGTCCACAGGGAGAGTGGATACAATAGACCACATAAGTTGAATTACAGGTGAGAATATGTTTAATCTTGAAAGGTCTACCTGTTTGAGGATGTGGATACGTATTGCCCTGTTCCAAAAATCCACATGTTGCACATCCAAGGCAATGATAGTTGCCCGGCTTCTTGGTTAAAAAGTGCTCACTGTGCTGTGTCAAGAGACCGGTAACATTAATTCTCACAACCCAATCTCTTATATTCCTGCTTCGCGTGTGGCATGGGATAAATTTCACATCCTTTAACAGTGGCAGATCGGGATCAGAGCTTATAATAGGCCAGTGCTGTTTTGCAATTTTTGTTAATTCTGCACTTGTTAAAAAGCACATGGCAGCCCGTCTGGAGTTTGCCAAAATGCACCTGAAGGACTCTCAGACCATGAGAAACAAAATTTTCTGGTCTGATGAGAGAAAGATTGAACTCTTTGGCGTGAATGCCAGGCGTCATGTTTGGAGGAAACCAGGCACCACTCATCACCAGGCCAATACCATCCCTACAGTAAAGAATGGTGGTGTGGCAGCATCATACTGTGAGGATGTTCATCCTGGATGAAAACCTGCTCCAGAGCACTCTTGACCTCAGACTGGGACGACGGTTCATCTTTCAGCAGGACAATGACCCTAAACCAGGGCCGAAACTAGGATTTTTGTCACCCGGGGCAAAACAGTAATCCGGCGCGCCCCCTTACACACACACACACACACACACACACACACACACAGACAACCAACCCACCACCACGTGTTACTCTGTGCGAAGACTGACAATGCCATCAGCCAGTACCAGCTAACGGGCTATTTCCACTCTTGGGTGTACATGACACCCATAGAGCGGGAATAGAACCTGTGGCGAGCGCAGCAAAGCCCACAAGGGGCTATTTTACACTCACCCCCTGACGGCATTCTGGCGGCCGGGATCCTGGCGTCGGTATGCTGACCGTGCACCGGCCACGTAACCCCAACCCACATACTCCATGAGAGCAAAGGGCTGGTAGCTGCTATATAGCTTCTTTTCTAGACATTTAGCTGGACTCAGGGGGTCATTCCGACCCGTTCGCATGCTGCGGTTCATTGCAGCGGTGCGAACGGGTCGGAACTGCGCATGTGCAGTGGCCGCATTGTGCAGGAGCGTCATTGCCCGGCGACTGCAGTCTCCGGGCAGCGACACCACGTACGAAGAAAGCGGTCGCAGCAGCGACTGCAAGAAGATTGCCAGGAGGAAGGCGTTCTGGGGTGTCAACTCACCGTTTTCCAGACGTGGAGATCCGAACGCAGGTGTGTCCAGGCGTTTGGAGGGCGGATGTCTGATGTCAGTTCCGGGACTTTCATCGCTGGATCGATCGCACAGGGTAAGTAACTGCAGGGCTGGTCTTGTCTTACACAAAACTTTTTTAGCATAGCAGGCTGCACAAGCGATTGCAGCCTTGCTATGCTAAAAAAAAACTTTTTAGCATAGCTAGTTGATCGCACGAGCAGCAAAAAGTTGCTACGTGCGATCAACTCGGAATGACCCCCTTAGTTAGACATTTGGGCTACAGATGAAGTTAAAAAGGAAATAATACCCCATACATTGATACATATGTAAAATCACACACATACATACTGTCGCACATCTAAACACATACACGCACGCATACATTCACTCACATACATAGTCACACACCTGTATACATACATAGTCACACATACGTACGTACGTACGTACGTACATACATACATACATACATACAGTGACACACAAGAACGCATACAGATATGTAGTGACACACCTATTCACATACAGTCACACACATGTACAACACATTCATACACACACATATAGTAGTTGCACACACATAAAGTGCCCCTTCACTGTGTCACACTCACTATTTAGGCTGTGCTTCTGCTCTTCTCCCCTCCTCTCTTCGATGGTGCTGGCTGGCCTGTCATTGTGAGTACTGTGCAGTGTAGCTCCGCCCCTTTTTCAGACCTCCAGCTGCAGTCATTCATTTTTCCAGCTCAGTAGTGCAATAGTGCACTGCTGCGGTGATCAAAGGCAGCAGGGGGAGGCTGGGGTAACTTGTTCCCTGTGCCCCTCTTAGGGCATAACAGGCCGCACACGACTGTCCACATAGAAGAAACTGAAAGTAAACTACAGCTCCCGCAGCAATGGCTTCTGGGAGCAGTAGTTTATTTTTCAGTTTCATCACACGGCAGCTAGTAGAGCCTGGACTGCCTTGTGCTGCTCCGACGAAGGGACCTGTGCGCATTGGGACTCAGAGGGGGTGTAAGCATTGCGGCGCCCCCTCCAATCCGGCACCCAGGTCACAGGCCCCCCTAGCCCCCCCTTAGTTACGGCTCTGCCTAAACACACAGCCAAGATATCAAAGGAGTGGCTTCAGGACAACTCTATGAATGCCCTTGAGTGGCCCAGCCAAAGCCCAGACTTGAATCCGATTTAACATCTATGGAGAGATATGAAAATGGCTGTGCACCGATGCTTCCCATCCACCCTGATGAAGCTTGAGAGGTGCTGCAAAGAGGAATGGGCTAAACTGCCCAATGATACCGCCCAACACCGTGCAGGACGTTTGACATTTGCCAGAGAACACCAAGATTAGCAAATTCGCCACTGGCGCCCTGTGCTCTTCACAGATGAAAGCAGGTTCTCACTGAGCACATGTGACAGACGTGACAGAGCCTGGAGACGCCAAGGAGAACGTTCTGCTGCCTGCAACATCCTCCAGCATGACCGGTTTGGCAGTGGGTCAGTAATGGTGTGGGGTGGCATTTCTTTGGGGGGCCGCACAGCCCTCAATGTGCTCACCAGAGGTAGCCTGACTGCCATTAGGTACCGTGATGAGATCCTCAGACCCCTTGTGAGACCATATGCTGGTGCGGTTGGCCCTGGGTTCCTCCTAATGCAAGACAATGCTAGACCTCATGTGGCTGGAGTGTGTCAGCAGTTCCTGCAAGATGAAGGCATTGATGCTATGGACTGGCCCGCCTGTTCCCCAGACCTGAATCCAATTGAGCACATCTGGGACATCATGTCTCGCTCCATCCACCAATGCCACGTTGCACCACAGACTGTCCAGGAGTTGGCGGATGCTTTAGTCCAGGTCTGGGAGGAGATCCCTCAGGAGACCATCTGCCACCTCATCAGGAGCATGCCCAGGTGTTGTAGGGAGGTCATACATGCACGTGGAGGCCACACACACTACTGAGCCTCATTTTGACTTGTTTTAAGGACATTACATCAAAGTTGGATCAGCCTGTAGTGTGTTTTTCCACTTTAATTTTGAATGTGACTCCAAATCCAGACCTCCATAGGTTAATAAATTTGATTTCCATTGATAATTTTTGTGTGATGTTGTTGTCAGCACATTTAACTATATAAAGAACAAAGTATTTAATAAGAATATTTCATTCATTCAGGTCTAGGATGTGTTATTTTAGTGTTCCCTTTTTTTTTTAGCAGTGTATATAAATATATATATATATATAAACAATAATGTCTTCCGGCACTACAGGCTCCACTTCATATTGACTTTATATATCTAAGTGAGTGGTCGGTCACAGGTGGTTAAATAAAGTCTTTGCTTAGCTAAAGCTGGGTACACACTGGAGTGACATCGGAAATGAATGCCCTTGAGCCCACATTCTATGTAAGCATTAGAATAAATTTTATGAAGATTGGAATGATCATGTTCCATCCTTCATAATCATAAACAAGGTCTCTATCGATCTCTAGGTTTGATGTGCAGCACATCAAACCTAGCATCCATTGCTAGCAACCGCTGGAGCACGCAATCACCAGTGCACACTGAGTGATGTAGGCAATTCGTTATTTTGAAATGGCAAATTGGCCCAACATCGCTCCAGTGTGTACCCAGCTTTAGTCTTATTTCTTCGGTTATAAGAGCCAACATATAATTGAAGTTCTGCATAGAAAAAAGAGAAAAAGGTAGATCATAGTGGGGTTTATTCAATTAGTGAAGTTTTTTCGAAAAAACAGCACATTTCGCCCGTTTTTAGGTAGAATTTACATTCGACCTATTCAATGCCCCTGCCGTTTTATTGACTGGTTGAAAAATCTGCACAGGCTAAAACCATGTGAATCGGCGAGTTCGGCGTGGATTTTGAGGAATTTGCGGGCATTTTCAACAGTTTTTGGGTCCGTTTTCGCCCATGCCGATTCAACAAAAAAAACAAAAAATGAAAAGTCATGGGCAAAAATGGATTCAAAAACAGGTGAGAATGCCTGAGGTCGAATTAGTGCAGATTTTCCAACTGTTGGAAAATTCGGCACTAATTGAATATACCCCAGTGTGTGTTGTTAACGATTTACACTAAAAGCAAAAAGTTGCAACACCATAAACCAGAATTAGGAATGTCATAAGGGCCCGCTTTTCAGCCATTGTGATTTCCCAACCCTCCAGCACCACCTATCCACTCACCAGATCTGCTGATCGGCGGCCAGCGATGATGTTAAAAATGCCTCATTCCCAATAATGGTAGGGACCTGGAAATTGGGATTTTTCAACATGCATAATATTTCTAATATTCCTCGACCCAGCCATCATGGGATCGGAACATTGCCCCAACACATCTCTGATGTATGGGTGCCTTTAGTCCCAGCACTAAATAGTAAGTAACACACATACATAAATACATAAAATTGAGATCTTACTATACAAACACACACACACACACACACACACACACACACACACACACACACACACACACATATTCACCCCTCCTCACCTCAGATTACATTTGAGTAACCTGCAGGACCAGATCTGCACATTGGTCAATTGCAACTGATTAGCTATTATGTCCATCTCAGAATCAAATATTCACCCATACGCTAGAGATGAGCGGGTTCGGTTTCTCTGAATCCGAACCCGCCAGAACTTCATGTTTTTTTTCACGGGTCCGAGCGACTCGGATCTTCCCGCCTTGCTCGGTTAACCCGAGCGCGCCCGAACGTCATCATGACGCTGTCGGATTCTCGCGAGGCTCGGATTCTATCGCGAGACTCGGATTCTATATAAGGAGCCGCGCGTCGCCGCCATTTTCACACGTGCATTGAGATTGATAGGGAGAGGACGTGGCTGGCGTCCTCTCCGTTTAGAATTAGAATAGATTAGAGAGACACTTGATTTACTAATTTTGGGGAGCATTAGGAGTACTCAGTAGTGTACAGTGCAGAGTTTTGCTGATAGTGACCAGTGACCACCACTTTAATTTATAATCCGTTCTCTGCCTGAAAAAAGCGATACACAGCACACAGTGACTCAGTCACATACCATATCTGTGTGCACTGCTCAGGCTCAGGCCAGTGTGCTGCATCATCTATTATCTATATATAATATTATATATATCTGTCTGACTGCTCAGCTCACACAGCTTATAATTGTGGGGGAGACTGGGGAGCACTACTGCAGTGCCAGTTATAGGTTATAGCAGGAGCCAGGAGTACATAATATAATCCGTTCTCTGCCTAAAAAAAGCGATACACAGCACACAGTGACTCAGTCACATACCATATCTGTGTGCACTGCTCAGGCTCAGGCCAGTGTGCTGCATCATCTATTATCTATATATAATATTATATATATCTGTCTGACTGCTCAGCTCACACAGCTTATAATTGTGGGGGAGACTGGGGAGCACTACTGCAGTGCCAGTTATAGGTTATAGCAGGAGCCAGGAGTACATAATATATTATATAGTGAGTGACCACCAGACACACAGTGCAGTTTGTTTAATATATCCGTTCTCTGCCTGAAAAAAGCGATACACACAGTGACTCAGTCAGTCACATACCATATCTGTGTGCACTGCTCAGGCTCAGGCCAGTGTGCTGCATCATCTATATATATTATATATCTGTCTGACTGCTCAGCTCACACAGCTTATAATTGTGGGGGAGACTGGGGAGCACTACTGCAGTGCCAGTTATAGGTTATAGCAGGAGCCAGGAGTACATAATATTATATTAAAATTAAACAGTGCACACTTTTGCTGCAGGAGTGCCACTGCCAGTGTGACTAGTGACCAGTGACCTGACCACCAGTATATAATATTAGTAGTATACTATCTCTTTATCAACCAGTCTATATTAGCAGCAGACACAGTACAGTGCGGTAGTTCACGGCTGTGGCTACCTCTGTGTCGGCACTCGGCAGCCCGTCCATAATTGTATATACCACCTAACCGTGGTTTTTTTTTCTTTCTTTATACATACATACTAGTTACGAGTATACTATCTCTTTATCAACCAGTCTATATATTAGCAGCAGACACAGTACAGTGCGGTAGTTCACGGCTGTGGCTACCTCTGTGTCGGCACTCGGCAGCCCGTCCATAATTGTATATACCACCTAACCGTGGTTTTTTTTTCTTTCTTTATACATACATACTAGTTACGAGTATACTATCTCTTTATCAACCAGTCTATATATTAGCAGCAGACACAGTACAGTGCGGTAGTTCACGGCTGTGGCTACCTCTGTGTCGGCACTCGGCAGCCCGTCCATAATTGTATATACCACCTAACCGTGTTTTTTTTTTCATTCTTTATACATACATACTAGTTACGAGTATACTATCTCTTTATCAACCAGTCTATATTAGCAGCAGACACAGTACAGTGCGGTAGTTCACGGCTGTGGCTACCTCTGTGTCGGCACTCGGCAGCCCGTCCATAATTGTATATACCACCTAACCGTGGTTTTTTTTTTCTTTCTTTATACATACATACTAGTTACGAGTATACTATCTCTTTATCAACCAGTCTATATATTAGCAGCAGACACAGTACAGTGCGGTAGTTCACGGCTGTGGCTACCTCTGTGTCGGCACTCGGCAGCCCGTCCATAATTGTATATACCACCTAACCGTGGTTTTTTTTTCTTTCTTTATACATACATACTAGTTACGATTATACTATCTCTTTATCAACCAGTCTATATATTAGCAGCAGACACAGTACAGTGCGGTAGTTCACGGCTGTGGCTACCTCTGTGTCGGCACTCGGCAGCCCGTCCATAATTGTATATACCACCTAACCGTGGTTTTTTTTTCTTTCTTTATACATACATACTAGTTACGAGTATACTATCTCTTTATCAACCAGTCTATATATTAGCAGCAGACACAGTACAGTGCGGTAGTTCACGGCTGTGGCTACCTCTGTGTCGGCACTCGGCAGCCCGTCCATAATTGTATATACCACCTAACCGTGGTTTTTTTTTCTTTCTTTATACATACATACTAGTTACGAGTATACTATCTCTTTATCAACCAGTCTATATATTAGCAGCAGACACAGTACAGTGCGGTAGTTCACGGCTGTGGCTACCTCTGTGTCGGCACTCGGCAGCCCGTCCATAATTGTATATACCACCTAACCGTGGTTTTTTTTTCTTTCTTTATACATACATACTAGTTACGAGTATACTATCTCTTTATCAACCAGTCTATATATTAGCAGCAGACACAGTACAGTGCGGTAGTTCACGGCTGTGGCTACCTCTGTGTCGGCACTCGGCAGCCCGTCCATAATTGTATATACCACCTAACCGTGGGTTTTTTTTCTTTCTTTATACATACATACTAGTTACGAGTATACTATCTCTTTATCAACCAGTTTATATTAGCAGCAGACACAGTACAGTGCGGTAGTTCACGGCTGTGGCTACCTCTGTGTCGGCACTCGGCAGCCCGTCCATAATTGTATACTAGTATCCAATCCATCCATCTCCATTGTTTACCTGAGGTGCCTTTTAGTTGTGCCTATTAAAATATGGAGAACAAAAATGTTGAGGTTCCAAAATTAGGGAAAGATCAAGATCCACTTCCACCTCGTGCTGAAGCTGCTGCCACTAGTCATGGCCGAGACGATGAAATGCCAGCAACGTCGTCTGCCAAGGCCGATGCCCAATGGCATAGTACAGAGCATGTCAAAACTAAAACACCAAATATCAGTAAAAAAAGGACTCCAAAACCTAAAATAAAATTGTCGGAGGAGAAGCGTAAACTTGCCAATATGCCATTTACCACACGGAGTGGCAAGGAACGGCTGAGGCCCTGGCCTATGTTCATGGCTAGTGGTTCAGCTTCACATGAGGATGGAAGCACTCAGCCTCTCGCTAGAAAACTGAAAAGACTCAAGCTGGCAAAAGGCAAAGCACCGCAAAGAACTGTGCGTTCTTTGAAATCCCAAATCCACAAGGAGAGTCCAATTGTGTCGGTTGCGATGCCTGACCTTCCCAACACTGGACGTGAAGAGCATGCGCCTTCCACCATTTGCACGCCCCCTGCAAGTGCTGGAAGGAGCACCCGCAGTCCAGTTCCTGATAGTCAGATTGAAGATGTCAGTGTTGAAGTACACCAGGATGAGGAGGATATGGGTGTTGCTGGCGCTGGGGAGGAAATTGACCAGGAGGATTCTGATGGTGAGGTGGTTTGTTTAAGTCAGGCACCCGGGGAGACACCTGTTGTCCGTGGGAGGAATATGGCCGTTGACATGCCAGGTGAAAATACCAAAAAAATCAGCTCTTCGGTGTGGAGGTATTTCACCAGAAATGCGGACAACAGGTGTCAAGCCGTGTGTTCCCTTTGTCAAGCTGTAATAAGTAGGGGTAAGGACGTTAACCACCTCGGAACATCCTCCCTTATACGTCACCTGCAGCGCATTCATAATAAGTCAGTGACAAGTTCAAAAACTTTGGGTGACAGCGGAAGCAGTCCACTGACCAGTAAATCCCTTCCTCTTGTAACCAAGCTCACGCAAACCACCCCACCAACTCCCTCAGTGTCAATTTCCTCCTTCCCCAGGAATGCCAATAGTCCTGCAGGCCATGTCACTGGCAATTCTGACGAGTCCTCTCCTGCCTGGGATTCCTCCGATGCATCCTTGCGTGTAACGCCTACTGCTGCTGGCGCTGCTGTTGTTGCCGCTGGGAGTCGATGGTCATCCCAGAGGGGAAGTCGTAAGCCCACTTGTACTACTTCCAGTAAGCAATTGACTGTTCAACAGTCCTTTGCGAGGAAGATGAAATATCACAGCAGTCATCCTACTGCAAAGCGGATAACTGAGGCCTTGGCATCCTGGGTGGTGAGAAACGTGGTTCCGGTATCCATCATTACTGCAGAGCCAACTAGAGACTTGTTGGAGGTACTCTGTCCCCGGTACCAAATACCATCTAGGTTCCATTTCTCTAGGCAGGCGATACCGAAAATGTACACAGACCTCAGAAAAAGAGTCACCAGTGTCCTAAAAAATGCAGCTGTACCCAATGTCCACTTAACCACGGACATGTGGACAAGTGGAGCAGGGCAGGGTCAGGACTATATGACTGTGACAGCCCACTGGGTAGATGTATGGACTCCCGCCGCAAGAACAGCAGCGGCGGCACCAGTAGCAGCATCTCGCAAACGCCAACTCTTTCCTAGGCAGGCTACGCTTTGTATCACCGCTTTCCAGAATACGCACACAGCTGAAAACCTCTTACGGCAACTGAGGAAGATCATCGCGGAATGGCTTACCCCAATTGGACTCTCCTGTGGATTTGTGGCATCGGACAACGCCAGCAATATTGTGTGTGCATTAAATCTGGGCCAATTCCAGCACGTCCCATGTTTTGCACATACCTTGAATTTGGTGGTGCAGAATTTTTTAAAAAACGACAGGGGCGTGCAAGAGATGCTGTCGGTGGCCAGAAGAATTGCGGGACACTTTCGGCGTACAGGCACCACGTACAGAAAACTGGAGCACCACCAAAAACTACTGAACCTGCCCTGCCATCATCTGAAGCAAGAAGTGGTAACGAGGTGGAATTCAACCCTCTATATGCTTCAGAGGTTGGAGGAGCAGCAAAAGGCCATTCAAGCCTATACAATTGAGCACGATATAGTAGGTGGAATGCACCTGTCTCAAGTGCAGTGGAGAATGATTTCAACGTTGTGCAAGGTTCTGATGCCCTTTGAACTTGCCACACGTGAAGTCAGTTCAGACACTGCCAGCCTGAGTCAGGTCATTCCCCTCATCAGGCTTTTGCAGAAGAAGCTGGAGGCATTGAAGGAGGAGCTAACACGGAGCGATTCCGCTAGGCATGTGGGACTTGTGGATGCAGCCCTTAATTCGCTTAACAAGGATTCACGGGTGGTCAATCTGTTGAAATCAGAGCACTACATTTTGGCCACCGTGCTCGATCCTAGATTTAAAGCCTACCTTGGATCTCTCTTTCCGGCAGACACAGGTCTGCTGGGGTTGAAAGACCTGCTGGTGACAAAATTGTCAAGTCAAGCGGAACGCGACCTGTCAACATCTCCTCCTTCACATTCTCCCGCAACTGGGGGTGCGAGGAAAAGGCTCAGAATTCCGAGCCCACCCGCTGGCGGTGATGCAGGGCAGTCTGGAGCGACTGCTGATGCTGACATCTGGTCCGGACTGAAGGACCTGACAACGATTACGGACATGTCGTCTACTGTCACTGCATATGATTCTCTCAACATTGATAGAATGGTGGAGGATTATATGAGTGACCGCATCCAAGTAGGCACGTCACACAGTCCGTACTTATACTGGCAGGAAAAAGAGGCAATTTGGAGGCCCTTGCACAAACTGGCTTTATTCTACCTAAGTTGCCCTCCCACAAGTGTGTACTCCGAAAGAGTGTTTAGTGCCGCCGCTCACCTTGTCAGCAATCGGCGTACGAGGTTACATCCAGAAAATGTGGAGAAGATGATGTTCATTAAAATGAATTATAATCAATTCCTCCGCGGAGACATTGACCAGCAGCAATTGCCTCCACAAAGTACACAGGGAGCTGAGATGGTGGATTCCAGTGGGGACGAATTGATAATCTGTGAGGAGGGGGATGTACACGGTGATATATCGGAGGGTGAAGATGAGGTGGACATCTTGCCTCTGTAGAGCCAGTTTGTGCAAGGAGAGATTAATTGCTTCTTTTTTGGGGGGGGTCCAAACCAACCCGTCATATCAGTCACAGTCGTGTGGCAGACCCTGTCACTGAAATGATGGGTTGGTTAAAGTGTGCATGTCCTGTTTTGTTTATACAACATAAGGGTGGGTGGGAGGGCCCAAGGACAATTCCATCTTGCACCTCTTTTTTCTTTTCTTTTTCTTTGCATCATGTGCTGATTGGGGAGGGTTTTTTGGAAGGGACATCCTGCGTGACACTGCAGTGCCACTCCTAGATGGGCCCGGTGTTTGTGTCGGCCACTAGGGTCGCTAATCTTACTCACACAGTCAGCTACCTCATTGCGCCTCTTTTTTTCTTTGCGTCATGTGCTGTTTGGGGAGGGTTTTTTGGAAGGGACATCCTGCGTGACACTGCAGTGCCACTCCTAGATGGGCCCGGTGTTTGTGTCGGCCACTAGGGTCGCTAATCTTACTCACACAGCTACCTCATTGCGCCTCTTTTTTTCTTTGCGTCATGTGCTGTTTGGGGAGGGTTTTTTGGAAGGGACATCCTGCGTGACACTGCAGTGCCACTCCTAGATGGGCCCGGTGTTTGTGTCGGCCACTAGGGTCGCTAATCTTACTCACACAGTCAGCTACCTCATTGCGCCTCTTTTTTTCTTTGCGTCATGTGCTGTTTGGGGAGGGTTTTTTGGAAGGGACATCCTGCGTGACACTGCAGTGCCACTCCTAGATGGGCCCGGTGTTTGTGTCGGCCACTAGGTTCGCTAATCTTACTCACACAGCGACCTCGGTGCAAATTTTAGGACTAAAAATAATATTGTGAGGTGTGAGGTATTCAGAATAGACTGAAAATGAGTGTAAATTATGGTTTTTGAGGTTAATAATACTTTGGGATCAAAATGACCCCCAAATTCTATGATTTAAGCTGTTTTTTAGTGTTTTTGGATAAAAACACCCGAATCCTAAACACACCCGAATCCGACAAAAAAAATTCGGTGAGGTTTTGCCAAAACGCGTTCGAACCCAAAACACGGCCGCGGAACCGAACCCAAAACCAAAACACAAAACCCGAAAAATTTCAGGCGCTCATCTCTACCATACGCAGGAGGGTCGCTTCTATGCTTAGATTTGAGGGGGCACCGAGTAGTTACAGAGGAACAGGGTTTTTTTTGTTTTTTTTACCGGCAGTGCTGTGCTTCTCCAGTGAGACAGCAGACGGCTCCCGGGGCACTGTCTCTGACCCACCTGTCTGTGCAGTGCACTGGTCAGGAGTATCCTCTTCTTACCTTTGTGTTGGATGCACTGTGGATGGATTCGCTCAGGTTCGTTGTTCTCGGTGGTTGGAAGGAACCTTCTTAGACAGAAAAACGGACAACAATATGCAACTGCTTAAGTTTTATTCTATTAAAGTAGAATGAGGTAGTAGTGCAACACTTTTAGGATAATTCTCAGATCAATAGAAACAACCTAGTGCAATTTACTTGTTCACCCTGAATCAGAATAATGAATCCACAATATTTGTTGGGGTGTCACCACCTCACTGAAGCTGACCCGTTGCCTAGTGGTAGTCAACACAACATAAACATCATATGGTATAAGTATCACACAATGGAGACGTCACGGAATATAAACCTCACACAACACGTAAATATTCAAATAACATAACCTTTCAGGTACTCAAGTATTATTATTGTCCCATTCAAACGGGTTCTGTAACCCGACCTGTGCACAGGGTTTCAGCTTTACTGGGATGAGTGACTTCTCACCTTCAACACTGGCTGGTGGTTCCCACACACTATGAGCGTCCTTAGGTAGGAAGTAAACAATGAGTCCGGGGCTTAAAGTAGTCAATTTGCGGGAGACCTGAGGCTGGTAGTTTGAAGACAAATAAGTCAGTGGGTGTAATATAGTTTGTACCACAAGATGGCGCTGTCCTCTGTGTCTTTATGTTGCTAG